>NC_041397.2:129962283-130159783 GCF_900747795.2 Erpetoichthys calabaricus | reverse complement strand
TCCACATCCGCCTATTCCAGTCCTGCTAACAGAAAAACAGCACATTTTCAAATCTTCAGTGTCACTAGACAAGCCCACGAGCAAGACACCACAGCGTCACACCACCATATGCTTTATTTTGCCAGATGTTTTTAAACAAAAACAACAGAATTAAACAGGATAGTCTGACGTGCTGCAAATCCTTGCAAGATCTTCAGAAGTTTACTATTTATATATAAAGTATATAAATAATATATACCCACACTGTAGACATAAATATGCTGTCACACACATGCGCTTGGGAGACAACTTTGTGGCTTATATAAGTGTAATTACACTCTCAACCAGGGGTTGGCGTTGTTGCCTAATGCCTCTTCTCTTCCTCCCCCTGCAGTAGCAGTGATTGAAAGTCACAACACCAATGATGTCACTTCTGGTTCCTGATCATCTGAACCCACCTCTTACTGTCCTCCAAAATGGAAACTCGCTCCGACGCCATCTTGCGGGGGATCGATAGAAAACCCACATCTGAAAAGACAATTTATTGTTTTTTTTCTTTTTGCAAAATCCTAATCTGCTAAGTATACGTGGTTCACTGCTGTGCGCCAGCTCTTTGTTCTCTGTAATTTATTTTACAATGCACATATAAATGCACACAATTACTCTTTTTCTGCCTTATGCTTGATTCTTCCTGTGGCCCTAAATTGGATTAAGTGGGTTTGGGAATGTTATGTTAGATGTACAGTACGCACACACACACACACACGCGTGCGTGCGCACACACACACATACACGCACACATATATTTATTATATGCATGTTTTTTAATATTCACAGCCACACACATACACTGTTTACATATTTTCCCTTTTTCATAGTTTGGCTTGTTACCTGCCATGAAAAATACCCAAGAATGTTAAATGCACCTGGGGTGGCAGCTGGCCTGGGCTGGCATGAGTGTCTGCCATGTGCCTTCAGCAGAATGCAATCCCTGTCAAAGCCAGCACCGTCTGGCATGCGTGGCCGTTTTTCATTTGGGAGACAGCCAGTACTGCGAGTCAGGGGTTGTCTTTTTGGACAAGGCTGAAGTGTTTTGGCAGGCCTTTTAGGGGATGCCGCTGGCGGAGGCCGAATGCTGCAATGTGAAAGGGCGATACACTTGGCTGCCGTCCTCCAAAGGGGAAAAATAAAGAAATGAGAAATGAATGATTCCATTTGAGCACAGTAAATCTCCCTGTGTGCTTACAGCTTTCCTTGCCAGAAAATGACATCAATAGCAGCCCTCAGTGAAGGCTGAGGAAAACCTGACGTGAAAGCCAGGAGCAGCCATAGAGGAGTGCAAACAATAGCAGGCTCCTTATTTTCGGGAATGAAGGCTGCCAACAGAAGTCATGAACTTTGTTAATGTCAGCTGTACAAAGGAGAGGACTTTGCAAAACAGGAACTTAGAGTTTTACCCTCAAGCTTTGAGCCAAGTCTATAATTTATACTATTCTGATTTAAAATGGCTAGTTGCATAAAAGCTATGGTCTTCATGTTGTGTTGTAAAATGCAATGCAAAATGACAGCAGGGTCAGGCATGCAAGTTTGGTTTAAGTGGGACAAGTCTGTTCTTCACTGAGGATTTCTGCTTCTGCACTGTTGAACCAAACCCATTCATTTTTCAGAACAAGCTTGTTTCAGTTTCGCAGCTATAGGGGATTCTGGGGCCTATGTTGGCAGCATCAGAAACCTACCCTGGGTGGGGTGCTAGTTCAATGCAGGGCCAACTCACATGTGCAGTCATTGGGCCGGTTTACACATCACAATGAATTTAAGTTGCTCATTAGAACATTAGAATAATCTTGACATGAACAGGCCAAGAAGTTAGCCAATCCTATTGACCCAATGTCTTAAAAATAACATCAAGTCCGATTTTGAAGGTCCATAATGTCACTACTGTCCACCACACTTGGATTTCTTTGGGGATCTGACAAGAAAACTGGAGAACCTGAGAAAAAACTCATGCAGACCTGGGAAAGAAAGCAAACCCCACACAACAGTGTAGATGTCAGCATTTGAAGTCAGTCTCCTAGGGCTGTGAGGTAGCAAGACTCAACAACACAACACCTTACCTAGAATCACATTTATTTTATGGTCTGCCTTTTATGGAAACATCTATCATAAAATTCTTTACCGAGCATACAGCAATATTTTCCATTTGAAGCAGCATCAAAGACATACACTGAAAATACACTGGGGGGTGCATAATCATGGCCAGCAGAGAAAAGCTGAGAGAATCAAGCAGTGGATGGCAAAAGAGGCAGCAGCAGGTGGCACAATGGAGGATCCAGTGTTTACAAAGGGATTTCAACTATTGGTCAGTACACAAAATCTCTATAATGTCAAGGTGTAAGCAAAATGTTTTGGAAGCTTCTAAATCAGGGTTTCTTAAACTATGGGTCTCAACCCAACATGGGTCACATTTTGCCACCACTGGGTCGCGAGTTACCGTTGTATTGAATGGGAATGAGTCTCTGATATTTTTGCAAGTGGGTTGTGGTGGGTCACCATAGGTTGAATAAGCAAAGGCAGGAATATCACCCCCATTCTGGTGATTATCAGGGCATTTAACAAGGAATGTTCCTCAAAGACACTAAGAAGGGGAAGATTGGTTCACAATAAAAAAAAAAGTGCTCTACATGAATCAGTTAAAATTAGAATAACTCCTGGTAGCTGATAATTGGTAGAGCCAACAGTTTGTAGTATATGACAGTATTTCATAGAGGCCACAAAATACATCCTAAATACTATAATTTAACTTTAGTATTTTTATTCTATATGAGGAATGTTAAAACCAGAGACATTTAGGGACTTTTTACTTCCTTACCCACCTATTCTATCTGACCGCCATGTTAGACCTTGTGGTAAGTGGCTGGGGGTGGTACCCAGCCAGAACACCCAAAAGGAGCAGAGGAGGGATCACGCCTCCTCCAGACCACGAGGGGGCGACTGCCCTGGTGGCTTTGGGGACCACAGGAACAGAGCTTAGAAGCTCAATCCTATACAGGTCACCGCCAGGGGGCTCCCCGATGCCTGATGCCTGAAGTGCTGGGGGGAAGAAGACCAGGGACACCTGGAGAGCTTCTGGGTGCACAGCTGGCACTTCTGCCACACCAGGGAGTGCCGGCCAGCACTCATTGGGAGGCACCTGGGGCACATCCAGGTGATTATAAAAGGGGCCGCCTCCCTCCATTCAATGGCTGGAGGCAGGAGCTCTGGAGGAGAGGAGTGGAGGCGGACAAGAAGGAAAGGCATGGTTGAGAGGCCTGGACTTTGGGGTGAAAGTGGGTTGTGTGCTGTCACTTTGTAAATAGTATGTACAATAAACGTGTGTTGGGTGTTAAGTCTATAGTGTCTGCCTGTCTGTGTCCGGGCTGCTTACCACAACCTATAGAAAGGTAAGCTTACACTGCCTTAGTAGATCTGTGCCCATATTTATCAAGCATCACAGAGCAGGAAAATATTCCTAGCTGGCTCAAACATCTCAAAGGTGATGCAAATTTGGTCCTATTCATAAGAATAGAAGTATTTTATCAGTTTTCCTAATATAGGAAACTACTCCTAACTTTATTAGAATTTAGGAGCTCACGGGCTGTCGTAACACACTAGGAGCTGCCAGAGATGACATTCAGGCAGAGATTGGCACATACAACCCAGGAAAGTCAGAATGTATTGGAAATGCTAGACAACATTGAACCAGATATTGATTTGACCGAGATGAATTAATATTCATAACAAATCTTATACGTTACGTGTTCACTCCATCTATGGGGAAAACTATGAACTGTAAAAGCAGCTTTGCAATAGCAATGACTTGGGTATGTCACAAGCAACTATTTCTCAAATTTTGCACCAAACTTTGTACCCCCTTATAACACGTGAGGTAATACACAAGGATTCCGACATTTCCCAACAACTCAACGTGAGGTAATTTTAAAGCAAGCTGCATTCATTCAAATCACATTATTTCCTCAAGTGTAGAAGAGTACAAATTTGTGAATTGTGGTCATGGAAGCAAATGTATTGTAAAGTCAGCATATTACTCTGAATATAAGCAAGGCAGGATGGGAGACTGATAGCGAAATGTCACACAAATACTGTGAACTCTGCATTCCATGAAACCCTGGAACATTTCCGTTACTCTTTACAAGTCCGGGAAGGTTCAAGAAGGCAGGTGGAGAATCCCAGGTCATTGAATAAACAGAACCTCATAAGAAAAAAATAAAAAAGGGGGGAGATCATATAGGTAGGCACACCACAGTGCACCAGAAGAGTGAATGTGGCATACAGCTGTGGCTAATTTCAGACTAGCTGTTGACAAGCTGCTTCCTGTGGCAATGACAGAAGGACGGTGATTCTTCTGAAAGTACGTCTGCGGATCATTCATTGTTGAATAAATGCACCCATTATTAGGATTTACACTTATTCAGTGTGTGCGTCCATCTCAGCAGTCTTTACAGTAATAATTATGATGTTGTTGTGAAGTGGCAGTGTCTTACTTTATGATAGATAGATAGATAGATAGATAGATAGATAGATAGATAGATAGATAGATAGATAGATAGATAGATAGATAGATAGATAGATAGATAGATAGATAGATAGATAGATAGATACTTTATTAATCCCAAGGGGAAATTCACATACTCCAGCAGCAGCATACTAATAAAAAACAATATTAAATTAAAGAGTGATAACAATGCAGGTATACAGACAGACAATAACTTATAATGTTAACGTTTACCCCCCTGGGTGGAACTGAAGAGTCGCATAGTGTGGGGGAGGAATGATCTCCTCAGCCTGTCAGTGGAGCAGGAAAGTGACAGCAGTCTGTCGCTGAAGCTGCTCCTCTGTCTGGAGATGACGCTGTTTAGTGGATGCAGTGGATTCTCCATGATTGACAGGAGCCTGCTCAGTGCCCGTCGCTCTGCCACGGATGTCAAACTGTCCAGCTCCATGTCTACAATAGAGCCTGTCTTCCTCACCAGTTTTTCCAGTCGTGAGGCAAAATTATATTTTCCTTCTTTCTTTTCTTTTATCCATCCATCCATCCATCCATCCATTTTCCAACCCACTGAATCTGAACACAGGGTCACGGGGGTCTGCTGGAGCCAATCCCAGCCAACACAGGGCACAAATCAATCCCGGGCAGGGTGCCAACCCACCGCAGGACACACACAAACACACCCACACACCAAGCACACACTAGGGCCAATTTAGAATCACCAGTCCACCTAACCTGCATGTCTTTGAACTGTGGGAGGAAACCGGAGCGCCCAGAGGAAACCCACGCAGACACGGGGAGAACATGCAAACTCCATGCAGGGAGGACCCGGGAAGCGAACCCAGGTCTCCTAACTGCGAGGCAGCAGCGCTACCACTGCGTCACCGTGCCACCCCTTTTCTTTTATTATTATTATTTTTATTATTAACATCATCTTTGAAACATCTGCATCAGACAACTACAAAGCATCATCATGATTTCCAGGGAAACTACAAAGCGTCATCATGAGTATCACTTTGTGGCTCGGGGTGCCATAAAAGCATGACTCCCAGGTGTGGTGGAAGTCCATTATAGGGCTCTGCAGCTTCCCCTTGGCGGCCCATAAGGAACACCAACAGAGCTGTACCAAACTGAAGTACCGGCATGCCCTGTGGGATTCTGTGGTGCCACAGTTGCCCAGAAGGGCTGCTTCTAGCGTCCCAGGGGAGGTAGTGCCTCAGAAATGCTCTCTCCCCTGGTCCTTCCATTCCGTTGGTGTCCATGCCAGATAATGGCCGAGGCCTCCCATCACACTGTGTTAATATGTTACTTTTGATTTCATTAAAAGGGTCATATTTTGAAGAGCCCATGCCTTTTTCATTTCATTTTCATGTCTGCTGTCTCCTCCAGCCCATGTTCTGTTCTGTCCATAGGTGGATTTACATTAAGAGCATACAAAGCCAAGGAGAGAGATGGCTTCAGACATGTATTAATTTGGGAGGCTTGAAACCCAATGCCCCCATCAAATGACATAATTGGTGATTTCAATTACGTGAGCACCGACTCATATGCAGCGTGTCAAACACTAAGTAGTAATCGGGGGATCCACTTGCAGGAATATTAATCATGTACTCTGGAATATACAGTCATCTGAAAAAGTTACTGTAAGTGGATGAATAACATTATATGGTATGGTCAGGTGAGGTAAGGAGAGAGTCCACAGAAGATATTTTAAGGTACCAACTGGGTCGTCCCTTTTTATTTTGTTGTTGGTTCAAACAAAGCATGCACTCAAGATAACAAAATAAACAAAGCAAAGAGAAGCCCTCATCGCTTAAGGTATTTGATGACTCTTCTTGAGTGGATCTAGCTATGGAGGAGCTCCGTCCTGCAGTTTTCTTGGTGTGAAATGAGACCCCACCTTCCAAAGACACCATGGCTTTATAGGACTTGGAACAGAAGGGGCGGGGTCAATTGCCCTCAGCATTGTGGAGAATAAAGGAGAGGATATACCAGTAGTTAGCGACAGTGCCTCCTCTTTTCCTGGAGGGGCATTACATACCTTACATGATCCCGGAAGATGATCCTCTGACCCGCATGCATAACACTGGACACGCAATTATAAATAAAATGTAATTTTTTCCTACATATACTACTCTGGCAGTTTGCCAGAGGAATAGTGGAAGTGGAATAGTGGAAAGAAGAGAAATGAGACAGACAGACAGAAAGAAAGTGAAAGAAGAAAGTACTGCGTTGCTTTGTGTACTGTACTGCTGTGGGGAGCGAGAGAGAAGCTCTTCCCCACTTAAATAAATGTGTGTGCTGTGTGTTAAACCTATGCCTAGTGTCTGGTGTGTCGGGTTTGGATGGCTGGAGTGCCCGTGTCAGGTCATAATATATAGATTGAGGTCTCCACTCTATCACAGAGCATTTTGATTTTGGTTTTGCATAAGCAACATGTACAGTTATGCAAAATTAGCCCCGTCATGTGTTTAACATGTAATGGACTGGTACTCTGTTCTGGAATTTTACCAGCCTTGTGCCCAGTGATTTCTGGGATTGGGTCCAGCATCCCTGTGACCTTTCTCTGGATAAACGGGTTTGGAAAAATGGATGGATGGATGGATGGATGGATGGATGGATGGATGGATGGATGGATAAGCACTGCGTATACAAAATGAAATAAAGGGAGGTGAATTTCCAATCAGAAGAAGAACAACAGCTTCACTGTGGTTAGGTCAGATGATCATTTTGTGACCACTAAGGGGTATTCATTAACCCAACAAACTAGAAAATTGAGAATGCCTTCAATTTCAGACATGCTGGACATTTTAATAACACCAAATTCTGCTCAACACTAAATGTCTGTAATGTTTCAACCCCCTGGCTGAGATTCAAATGCTTTAATGTTTATTTTGTTTATATTATATGTTAACAGTATTGATTATTTAGTTTCTTTAGCTCTATGTGTATTCTATTATGGTCTGTGTGTGTTGTGGGTGGTTCCCCAAGAGGCAGGGCCACTTGCCCAACACTTTCAAGAGATTCCCTCAGCTCTATAGGCCTAAAGGTCGTAATAATCCACATTCCCTTGTGGTTCATTAAATACGCTTGTGGTGTAGTGAGTTTCTACTGTGATTTTTCTGTGCTTTTTGAATTTATTTGATTCACTGGAGTTTTGACCATATGTGCTAATTCTGACTTCTAGACTTGTGATTTCTGTCTGTGCCTTTTGTGCTCTTCACAGCTTATTTCATGCCTCAAAGCATTTTTGCCTAAATAATATTTTATTTCTATGTTGCCCTTTGTGTGACTAACTGGGTTTTTGATGGCATTTCCCCCTGTAGTGGGCATTTTAAGTATTTTTGGGACTTTCATGCTTGGGAACTCTTGAGGTTATAACAAAGTCCTCTTGTTCTCAGTTACCAGACTGAGTTATCTGAAGAACAAGACAAATATACAAATGCAATGCCTGCCCCCTGTTATCAGAGTTTTTGGTTTTACTAGTGTTTCTCATAATAGGTCAAGCTCAAACTGTTTTGATCACATCTCATTTGTATATAGTGGGTCTAAGTATGACAGTGGTGTGTGAAACAGTAGCCTGCAAATCACAAAGTTCATGATGGCATGAAATGATATGCTCTGGTATTGTGATAATTGCTGTGTTAGTTTGTTAGCACTTCTTTCCAAACTATCTGAAATGTCAGCGAAAGCTTCTGGGTCCTGATAGAAGGCTTTCTTGGTTTCAGTGCATTGCCCTAAGAACAAATAGTACTGCTTTTTTCCAGTTGCTGAATTGTACATTTTTGTTGTCCAGAGACAACAGAACACAGTTCCATGAATCTCTCACATACCAACTTCAAGGATCCAGTACTGACATAAAGCTCCACAACTGAAATATGCTGTTCCAAGGAAAATGGTCATGTCTTTTCTTCAGCAAGCCCAACACTATCAATATGAAACGGTATACAAAGGGACTTGTTACTAGCTTCACTTGACTATGTTTACTACTTCTGTGGTCACTGCAAAATATCACTTTTGTTTCCAGTGAATCGTTTCTGTCTTGTATACTGTAAATGTTGTGTTGGAATGTCCATATATTATAAAGTCTTTAATAAATAATAAAATTTCTGTGGAGGAAACCAAGTTTTCTGTCAGACTGTCCTAATACTTAATAAACTTAATAATGCCATTGATTAGGAAATTATTTTCCTTTATGTGCATTTCTCTTCTGGTGTAGAAGCTTACACAGGAAGACTGTGCAGTCTTCACAGAGACAACTAGTGGTCTAGTATTTAAGACCCTGGGCCATGGAAGTATTCTACCCTTCAAAAGGAAGTGTCAGCATGAACTGAAATTAAAAGGTTTGTTTGATCTTTTATATAGAATTAGCTGACATGCTGTTTAAAGATGTTTTTGAATAAAAAATGAAAATGTACAGTATATACAGTATATTGTCATGATGGCCGGGATTCTTACCCGGCCAAGACACCTCTTTGCTGGAAGGATCGGGGGAGCATGCCTGGTCAGGGCGTTACCTCCCCCGGGATGCTAGATGGCAGCCCCCATGGGTTTCAGTGGTGCCTCGGACTTCCGTAGGGCTTCATGGGAGATGAAATTGTCTAAACCCATGTTGGGATCGAGAGGTTCCGCCAGGGGGCGCTGCAACTGTTCCTGAGCCCGTGTGGGTGTTCTGCCACACCTGGAAGAGCTACCAGTAGTGGAGCAACAAGCACGTGAAGCACTTCTGGGTGCCTTATATAAGGGGCCAGAGGATAGTACTCAGGAGCCATAGTCGGGAGGAGGGAGATAAAGCTTGCTGAGGAGAAGTGGAGGAGAAAAGAGAAGGAGAAGAAAAAAGGTTTTATGTATTGTTTCTTAATTGCTTTGGACTGTGTTGTGCCTGTGGGAAACGAGGAAGGCATATTCCACAAGGTGAAGAAATACAAAATCTGTGTGCTTTTAAAAGTGTGCCTCCTGTGTCTGTCTATGTCAGGTTGGGTAGCTGGCATGCCTCTAGTGGTTTTGTCACTATTTATATATATAATTGATTGTTAATGGACAAATTCAATGGTATTGCTTTGTAATTAATGTTATTAAATATCTATCTATCTATCTATCTATCTATCTATCTATCTATCTATCTATCTATCTATCTATCTATCTATCTATCTATCTATCTATCTAAAGCTACATGTCTCTTATTAACTCACTGATGGATTGACAAGCAAATATATTTTTCACTAATATATCAATCTTATGGGTTTTGAACCCAGGCAGAAATCAATTTAATGACAAAAAATACGAGATAACTACAATGATGTTTCAAAAGTCATAGTTACAATGGTGATCTTAGTGGCAGCTTACAATGGTTACAGAAAAGCACATATTATAGCATGTCAGAATACAAATCAGTTGCATACTAGATAGATAGATAGATAGATAGATAGATAGATAGATAGATAGATAGATAGATAGATAGATAGATAGATAGATAGATAGATAGATAGATAGATAGATAGATAGATAGATAGATAGATAGATAGATAGATAGTGTTGTGATGTTAAATTTTGTATATAAGTTGATAAATATTTTGTATGTCTTTATTTGTAACTTAGACAAATCAATGTAATATCAGTGTTTCATTTGTGAAACCACCCATTTTAGGTCAGAATAGTGAATTTTATGAAAGGGACAGAAGTAAACTTGTAATGGATTACATCTTGCCTGAAAAAGGGGCCCAAGTTGCCTTGAAAGCTTGTATATTGTAATCTTTTTAGTTATCCAATAAAATGTGTCATATTGCTTGGCTTTTCTCTACATTCATAATGGCTAACATGGTACAACACCCTAGTACTTCATACCATTATGATAAAGGAGCATCTCACGCATCATGGACTGAAAAGAAGACCACACTGAGAAGAACAGTTCAGCAGCCACATTGAGACAGGCATGCATCTTGTCCTGAAGAAAGCTAGAAAATAATGGCTTGACAAGAGACATTCAAAGTAACTAACAAGTCTCTGTGCCGCCTAAAACTATACACCAGCATTTATCAGGTTGTATGGTTGCTAGTGTTCGCTTGTACTTTGCTTATTGTTATTATTTATGAATATTACCAAAAATATATTATTTAAAGTGTAACTTAACTCCTGCTTGTCTTTTACTCAATGTTATTACATGAGGTTATAGATGAGAAGGGAAGGTGGGGTGAAGTTATAAAGTTCAAAACATTATAAACAGTGCTAAGTCTATGGGATTTGAGGCATTCTGACAAAAACTACACAATAAAGAATACAAAAAGGGAAAGAAGAGTAATATAGAACTCTACCAAGACACAGATAGATAGATAGATAGATAGATAGATAGATAGATAGATAGATAGATAGATAGATAGATAGATAGATAGATAGATAGATAGATAGATAGATAGATAGATAGATAGATAGATAGATAGATAGCCTACCTATAAAGTTATCCATCCATCCATTTTTCAACCCATTGAATCCAAACACAGGGTCAAAGGGGTCTGCTGGAGCCAATCCCAGCCAACACAGGGCACAAGGCAGGAACCAACCCCAGGCAGGGCGCCAACCCACCGCAGGGCACACACCAAGCACACAGGTCTCCTTAGTGCGAGGCAGCAGTGCTACCACTGCGCTATCGTGCCACCCCCTATAAAGTCATTACCGTGTTATTCATTGTCATTTGCATATTGCCATCTTTGTTTTGAAGGTAATTTGAACAAAGGTTAATATTCTCATAGTAACCCTGAACCCCGAGAAACACCATGGAAACCAAAGTATAAAAAAAATAAAGATTTATTATACAGAATTGGAAATGCAGAACAAATATAAAACTAAGACTACTGGATTTTATAACAGTCCCAGTCCACTTAACACCCTGCTCTTAGGAGTCTTAGCGATATTGAGGAATATGTTGAAGTTTATTTTTTTGTTATTTTGGTCATTTGTCAGGAATGGCAATGGCTTGTCCCTGTGCTGTATGTCTGTGTTGTTGTTTGATTTGTATTAGCTTAATCAAATTAAACTCTATTTAACTTAAGCACATTCTGTACATAAAAATAAAGAACACAAGGTACAGAAAAAAAAACAAATGTTAGCAAAACTGTAATGTCTCCCTGGGACAGTTTGGATGAGCCTGGATCCTTGCTGTGAGTCTGGGCTTTTTTGTCACTGACAATGTGTGCTTAAAACAATTCTGATGTTATTTACCATCTTACCTACCAGCCTCAGCCCCTGGAGCCAGCTTGTCTCAGATCGGTAGCATCTTCAAACAGAAGCAGTCGTGACAAAATGGAATAGAAGATGGCAGAAATAAAACGTTATGTGCAGTTGGAAAGACCTCTATTGCATTGTGAAATCCCAAGCCTCATGTACTGTATAAAGGGAAGCATGAACTAATATTTCTTCTTTTGCTGTCAGTAAACAAGGGTCTGCAGAGCAGAGGACTGAATATTGACAGAGAGGCCCCATCACATCTCCCAGTCCTGATAAGAAGCCTAGAGGCCATTAATCATTTGCATTAACGACTGTAGCCAGCACAGACAAGAACACTAATGGCTGTCACCATGGTGAAATCAAAACCCACTGACCAAGACAGCACTGGATAAGGGAAAGTTAACTTTACTTACATCACGTTTGTAGCACAGCTATCATTAATGTTTTAGTGTGTGTTCACATGGATTGTAATGACTGTACTGTATTTATGTGCCGTTTGTTAATTTTTAGCACCCATTTCAGGATAGTGGGTCCAGAGCCATCTTAGCAGCAGGGAACTGAAGGCAGAAACCAATCAGGGCAGGTACTTTTCTAAATTTGTGAGCCTCAATGACTAAACTAATGGATTCTGTATTTATGGACACTTATGTCTTGCACTGATGTTTTCTGGGCTCAGAAAATGGATGGATACATTTCTACACATTACATAGATTTCCAGCATATTTTAGTCAGAGTGGTGTCTCCAAATTTTCCCTCTAATAGCAAATGTATGCGTGTATAAGTGTGTCCCACAGTGGACCATGGCAGCTGCCAGCCCTGTGTAAAAAGACAACAGGTACACTTCACATATAGACACACCCACCACACAGCACAGTTACAGCAAAATATATACATATTATTTAGTGTGTCCAATTAGCATAACCCATATGTCACAGAAAGAACATGCAAAGTCTACACAAATAGAAAAAACACAGGAATAATGTGCAAGTTTCACACCAACAGCAACTAAGCTTGAATTCACACCCAGATTCCTGATGCTGTGAGAGGTCTATATATTACTCTGACATAATTTGTGTTACACTGTTTTTCTTCTGCTGTTGCATATAATGCCAAGGATGTTAAGCATTGTATATTGTGTTATCTGCTATTATAGTGCTATTGTAATATTAAAGGCTGTAATATCAAGATGATTTTCAAACAAATACAGTTAGTTCCGTAAATATTTGGACAGAGACAACTTTTTTCTAATTTTGGTTCTGTACATTACCACAATGAATTTTAAATGAAACAACTCAGATGCAGTTGAAGTGCAGACTTTCAGCTTTAATTCAGTGGGGTGAACAAAACGATTGCATAAAAATGGGAGGCAACTAAAGCATTTTTTTAACACAATCCCTTCATTTCAGGGGCTCAAAAGTAATTGGACAAATGAAATAACTGGAAATAAAATGTTCATTTCTAATACTTGGTTGAAAACCCTTTGCTGGCAATGACAGCCTGAAGTCTTGAACTCATGGACATCACCAGATGCTGGGTTTCCTCCTTTTTAATGCTCTGCCAGGCCTTTACTGCAGCGGCTTTCAGTTGCTGTTTGTTTGTGGGCCTTTCTGTCTGAAGTTTAGTCTTCAACAAGTGAAATGCATGCTCAACTGGGTTAAGATCAGGTGACTGACTTGGCCATTCAAGAATTTTCCACTTCTTTGATTTAATAAACTCCTGGGTTGCTTTGGCTGTATGTTTTGGGTCATTGTCCATCTGTATCATGAAACGCCGCCCAATCAATTTGACTGCATTTAGCTGGATTTGAGCAGACAGTATGTCTCTGAACACCTCAGAATTCATTCGGCTGCTTCTGTCCTGTGTCACATCCTCAATAAACACTAGTGTCCCAGTGCCACTGGCAGCCATGCACGCCCAAGCCATCACACTGCCTCCACCGTGTTTTATAGATGATGTGGTATGCTTTGGATAATGAGCTGTTCCACGCCTTTGCTATACTTTTTTCTTGCCATCATTCTAGTAGAGGTTGATCTTGGTTTCATCTGTCCAAAGAATGTTTTTCCAGAACTGTGCTGGCTTTTTTAGATGTTCTTTAGCAAAGTCCAACCTAGCCTTTCTATTCTTGAGGCTTATGAGTGGCTTGCACCTTGCAGTGCACCCTCTGTATTTACTTTCATGCAGTCTTCTCTTTATGGTAGACTTGGAAATCGATACTCCTACCCCCTGGAGAGTGTTGTTCACTTGGTTGGCTGTTGTGAAGGGGTTTCTCTTCACCATGGAAATGATTCTGTGATCATCCACCACTGTTGTCTTCCGTGGACGTCCAGGTCTTTTTGCGTTGCTGAGTTCACCAGTGCTTGCTTTCTTTCTCAGGGTGTACCAAAGTGTAGATTTTGCCACTCGTAATATCGTAGCAATTTCTCGGATGGGTTTTTTCTGTTTTCGCAGCTTAAGGATGGCTTCTTTCACCTGCATGGAGAGCTCCTTTGACCGCATGTTGTCTGTTCACAGCAAAATCTTCCACATGCAAGCACCACACCTCAAATCAATTCCAGGCCTTTTATCTGCTTAATTGATAATGACATAATGACGGACTTGCCCACACCTGCCCATGAAATAGCCTTTGAGTCAATTGTCCAATTACTTTTGAGCCCCTGAAATGAAGGGATTGTGTTAAAAAAATGCTTTAGTTGCCTCACATTTTTATACAATCGTTTCGTTCAGCCCACTGAATTAAAGCTGAAAGTCTGCACTTCAACTGCATCCGAGTTGTTTCATTTAAAATTCATTGTGGTAATGTACAGAACCAAAATTAGAAAAAAGTTGTCTCTGTCCAAATATTTATGGACCTAACTGTACATTTCATGCCAAAAAAGTTTTCTGCTTAATCACAGATTGTACATTCACTCAAACATAAACATGTAAAGTTTTAACAATTGAAATAGTGTTATTATCTGTTTAACCCAGTTGGGCTAAACCAACAGAAATATGGGTGTCATGAATATAAACGTTAGAAAAATCTGTGAAGGTTTACCAAGTATTTCTTGGTTGTTTTCTTCTTCTTAGGGGTTTTGGAGTGCATTACATCCATTTTTACAATTGGTTTTGTAATTTGGAGCCATTTACATTGTGAGATTTTTGAGACCCCAACAACCCCCAACTGTGCTGTACGCTGTAACTTTGTTAACGTAGACAGGGATTGGTTATTTGCCACCGGGGAAACTGCATGTTCGCAGGCTTACCGCATAATGTGTCTGTCACCCAATGGTTGATGTGGGGAACATTTAAAACTGGCCACCGACCAGGCCTTGCTCTTACTTTCTGTCTCCTGTCTTGTGCAGGAAGGCTAATTGGTCTTTTGATCTCAGAAGGGGGCTAATGCAGGGACAATATCCCTGTCACTGCTTGCATGCTGCGTGTGTTTGAGTGACAGCTCCCATATGAATAAATGTTTTGAAAATGTTCCTGTTTTCAAAACAATAAAGCTGATTTTTCAGAAACCTGGACTCACCTGCACCGGGAATGTGACTGTGGACAAAAACATTCGGGTTTTCCCAAACCAGAAACCCTGGATGACCAGCCAGGTCCATACACTCCTCAGAGACCGCGACGCTGCCTTCAGGCCAAGTGACAGAGCTCTGTACAGGGCTGCCTGAGCCTCTCTGAAAAGTGGACTTAAAAAAGCCAAGACGGACCATAAAAGGAGCATAGAGTCCCAGCTGTCCAGCCATGTGGCAGGGAATACAAAACATCACAAACTACAGAGGCTGTGATGCAACAACAGGAGATCTGAGTGCACCGCTAGCAGAGGAGCTAAACTACTTCTTTGCTTGCTTTGAATCATCACAACAGCAGCACTCACCTGCTCCAGCCCTGCTCCCACCCTCACCGGGTTCCTGCACTACTCCACTCACTGTAAAAGGGAATGATGTCAGACGGGTGCTCCTGGCAGTGAACCCCAAGAAGGCTGCCGGCCCAGATGGAGTGCCTGGTAGGGTGCTCAGAGCGTGTGCCCACCAGCTCACCTTTATCTTTACAAAAATCTTCAACCTCTCCCTAGCCCAGGCAGTCATTCCATCCTGCCTAAAATCAGCCACAATCATTCCACTGCCAAAGAAGTCTCCCATCACCAGCCTAAATGATTATCGCCCTGTGGCCCTCACTCCAGTAATCATGAAGTGCTTTGAGAGACTGGTTCTCCAGGACATCAAGGACTATCTCCCCCAAGAGTTCGATCCCTACCATTTCGCATATCGCACGAACAGATCCACAGAAGACGCCATTGCTGTAGCTCTCCACTCTGTGCTGAGTCATCTGGAGCAGCAGCAGAGCTACGTCCGGATGCTGTTTGTGGATTACAGCTCAGCTTTTAATACAATTATTCCTGACATTCTCATCACCAAACTGGTCACTCTTGGCCTCCCCCCTCTCACATGTGTCTGGATAAAAGACTTTCTTACCAACCGGCTCCAGACTGTGAGACTCGGACCCCACCACTCCTCCATTCACACACTGAACACCGGTACACCGCAAGGCTGTGTGCTGAGCCCCCTTCTGTACTGTCTGTACACCCACGACTGCAGTCCAGCCCACAACAACAACCTCATCGTCAAGTTTGCTGATGACACCACAGTGGTCGGACTAATCTCAAAGGGATATGAGGCAGCTTATAGAGAGGAGGTCCTGAAGTTGGCAGCCTGGTGTTCAAAGAACAATCTGGCTCTGAACACCAGGAAAACCAAGGAGATCATTGTCGACTTCATTAGGCACAGCACCGACTTAGCCCCCCTTTACATTAACGGCGAGTGTGTGGAGAGGGTCCATACTTTCCGGTTTCTTGGTGTCCTTATCTCCGCTGACATCTCCTGGACAGACAACATCACAGCAGTCATCAAGAAGGCTCAGCAGCGGTTACACTTCCTGAGGGTCCTCAGAAAGCACAACCTGGACTCCAACCTGCTACTGACCTTCTACCGCTCGTCCATCGAGAGCCTGCTGACGTATTGTATCACAGTATGGTACGGCAGCTGCACCATGGCAGACAGGGAGAGGCTTCAGCGAGTAGTAAAGGCAGCACAGAAGATCATCGGCTGCCCTCTCCCCTCCTTGATGGACATTTACACCTCCCGCTGCCTCAGCAGAGCAAAAAACATCATCAAGGACAGCTCCCACCCTGGCTCTGATCTGTTTGACCTGCTGCCCTCAGGGAGGCGCTACAGGTGCATCACAACAAGGACAAACAGACTCAAGAACAGTTTTTTTCCCAAAAGCCATAAACCATTCTAAACTCACACATGCACTGACTACACAGTCTAACCCCCCAACCCCTGGACTTCCTTCTATCCATCAACTGTGCAATATCCAATATCTAAATGGTATTGATAATAACTGTGCAATATCTGTATACTGTACAATATCATTACTCTTAGGGTCCAACATCCACTACTCACTGCACATGATCATCATTATTGTGCAATATTTAAATTATGTGCAATAACCAATTTAGTTATTACTCTTTCCATTTGTATATACCGCCGCAGAACTTTTTTTTTGCAACTTTTTGCACCATTTGTTTATTTGTTTATTTTGTTTATTTACTTGTTGTGTTCTACATATATGTCTGCACTGAAGGAGCTGCTTTTAATCTCATTGTACATGTGTATAGTGACAATAAAAGGCATTCTATTCTATTCTATTCACCTTCTTCTCCCCTGTGCAAGTCTGTTATCCACAAATCACACCATTTAAAAATATTTAAAGTGCCATCACACCATGATTTTGTTTTCCAGTTTGGGATGTATTGTTTTGTGGTTGTTACCACATGACACTGGGGGTTTGAGACATGTGATTTCACATGTGTGACGGTATAAAGGTCAGTATTGCACGTCTCCCATTGTCCAAGTTTCTGGATAGCACCAAGTTTTGGTGTTGTTTAATATTGATTTAGTATCTCCTGACTTTATCACTCAGAATTCCTTTTGACTACATTTTTGGAGTACTTTTTTTCTCAGGCTTTGACCTTAACCTGTTATTTGACAAAAAATTTTTGATTAGTCGATCTACTGGCCCCTTTAACATCTTTTTTTTGTCTGTTTTTATCACCCAAGGAGCTCAACCGGAGACAGTTCTAGAAGATATAAGATAAATCTTAAACCTATGTGATTCTTTACAATTCTAATTTTGGCAACCTAAAATAAGCATGGTAAACGCATTGCTTACTCCTGTTTACAAACATGGTGCACTTTAAAAGGATATCCAAAGGCCTCAGATCGTGTTTGTGTTGTCTGAAAGGAGGAGAACAATCCATCCATCCATTATCCAACCCGCTATATCCTAACTACAGGGTCACGAGGGTCTGCCTGAGCCAATCCCAGCCAACACAGGGTGCAAGGCAGGAAACAAACCCTGGGCAGGGCGCCAGCCCACCACAGGATGCACACCCACATACACCCACACACCAAGCACACACTAGGGACAATTTAGGATCACCAATGCACCTAACCTGCATGTCTTTGGACTGTGGGAGGAAACCGGAGCGCCCGGAGGAAACCCACGCAGACACGGGGAGAACATGCAAACTCCACGCAGGGAGGACCTGGGAAGTGAACCCGGGTCTCCTAACTGTGAGGCAGCAGTGCTACCCACTGTGCCACCGTGCCACCCAGGAAGACAATCTCCACATTTTATTTTATATTGTGTAAAAGACACCTTGTACGCCTCTTTACTTACAGATATCATCTATCATCTCTACAGTAAGTGGGCTTTTACAAATGTGGGACCTCAACCCTTCTTCATTTCTTCAGTCTTCATATTTTGACAATAGGATAACATGTAAACTTTAGACAACAGCAGCCAGAAATTAGACCAGGGTGTAAATGGCAGTTGTACCAGCTATGCAGCCATGCCGCAAAATAGTGATTTATTACATTTACTTTCATTTTGAAATTTAATTTTCCAATCAATAGACCTGTAGGTACACTGATTACATTAATTGTAGTCATAACTAGAAAAATCAATACAGTAGAGTATTACAATATTTTTGCAGCTCTGCATCATTGACAATGCATATTATGAAACTAATTAGAATATTAGTGGGGCAATGCAGAGGATGGCAGACTAAAAATGGACAGAAAGGAAATGTCAGAAATGAAGTAAAATGACAGGTGGCATTCTGAAACTAGGAAAACAAGTAAGAAACAATAAACATAAGTCACTTTTAAAAAAAAGTCAAAACACAAGTGCCTAACACTAAACTCTTCTTAGAAGTACCTTTTAGCTTCCATGAACGTTAAAGAGAAAATGGCTGAGAGAAGCTCTGTGCCACCATCTTATATTGTAATGACTCAATATGTCATGTGACTTCCATCTTATATAGCTGGCAATACCATCCAACAAGATAGATAGATAGATAGATAGATAGATAGATAGATAGATAGATAGATAGATAGATAGATAGATAGATAGATAGATAGATAGATAGATAGATAGATAGATAGATAGATAGATAGATAGATAGATAGATAGATAGATAGATAGATAGATAGGCAACAACATCTATCTATCTAAATGATGATTAATATAGTTCAGGGAGTTGAAAAAACAAATTATAGGAACACAAAAAGCTACAAAGTTCCACAGAACAGATAAATAGAGTGCAAATATGGGAGTTGTTGTATTGCTTTTTTGCACCATGACTAGTTAACAAGAATCTATGCAGAAGATCTTATTGTGGCTTGAAGAAAAATACCCAAAATAACCCTTGTTTGTTTTTTGATGATGAAGAAGAAACCAAAAGTCAAAGGTTAGTGGTGACATTAGTCAGAAACAATTCAGAAACCAAAGCCAATGAATCAAAAGATCTATAGTCAAGGCCAAATTGGAGAGTCAAAAATCAAAGTCAAGAACAAACACAAAATAATCAACTTCCTACAAATAGTGAAGTTGGATGGAAAGCAATGCAGAGTGCATTTTAAATAGGTGCAGGGTCTGTGGTGACATGTCACATTGGTATAACGTGATATGTTCACAATGGACACAGCAACTAAGAATCAACATGGCTACAGACATGAAAAGTAATTACAAAATGGCAACAACCATACCAAAATTTTAAAAAAAATGGAGTTGTGGTAAAAAAATGATTTCGACATGCCAAAATGTTATATTAAATAGTGTACTAAACTTGGGGTAATGATTTAAGAAACTTTAAAAATGTGTCTCTTTTTCCAAAATAAAATAAAATGTATAAAATAAACTCTATTATAAATGTCTCTCTATTATAAAAAAAAATCCTGGAAAGCAAAAGCAAGGTTACGATACGTGATCTTCTCAGAAGACATTTAAAAGACCCACAAGACAAAAGAGACTTGCCATGGTGCGTCTCATGGGGACCGTAAACATGAGACATTGTGCCAACAGATTGACCCAGGACCGTCTCACGATGACGTAGAACATGAGATTCTTGTAAGACACGTAATACTTACAATCTATCAAATGAGACAACGGGGCAGCAAAACATTCAGTCTTATGAAGGATTTGAGCACACACACATCCAGGGTCTCAGCGCATATAAAGTGTATAAGGACAATACGTTACAAATGAAACGTCGACAAATAAGCGGAGAAGAAAGCAGTGCGGAGAGAAGAGACTCAAAAGTGTTGGAAAGAAAAAAGAAAAAATAATCTAGGTGCAAATTCAGAAAATAAGGCAAGTAATTATCAGCCTGTAACAAGTGGAATTGAAACAAAGCACATCCAATCGGGCTCAGAATTAAAAGACAGAGTAAAAGACAAAGTAGAACTTCATAATGACATTCACAAATGGTGGCGCTATACACATGTAGAGCAGATTATGAAAGCAGTGCAATGATATGTTATGGGAGGATGATGATGATGTGCCTCTCGCCCAACTTATCGACGATACCGAGGAGTACAACATGTATGATGATATGATTTGTCCAGAGGACTGGAATGTGTTATTCGGTGGGGAGGATAGCGATGATGAGGAATTCAATGGATTTTAGTGCGAAGTAAGTATTAAATTCATATATATTAGTGTATACGAGTGTTTCAGTGTTTACATAGTGATTGAACCATGACAATTAGTCAGCGATTGTGTATATACCCGCGGTAATTGTGTCTCAAAGACAATATAATTGTTATTCAACTGATGATTAATAATTCATATCAAGTTATTTGTGAACAGTATTAAATTGCTCTGTGCTATTGTATAATAATTTACCCAGGATCATTGTAAATAAAATTATAATTATATATTAAATATAAAATCTTATTTTTTTTTTGTTTCATAATGGATCGAACCTTACTATGCCGAACAGTAACTAATTATTCATCAAATCTTACTAATCCTAATCTTTAAATTCAATTACGATACTCATTCATCTTAATTACTGTACGGCAGCGGTAAGAGGATTGGCAATTTCTTCATTCAAGGATTTTTTTATAGTGACATTTACAGTCGGTATTTTATTTTAAACTTCCCGATAATTTATTATAAATTTTATTAATAAAATCAACAACTAAAACACTTTTTTGAATAAATCCTTTATTTAATTTAAAGTACCGGCATGCAAAGTTACTTCTTCATCTGAAAGATGGCGCTGTGGTTTCATCATTAATTACTTCCGTATTCATCGCCAAAACTGGCATTGCGCTTGAAATCTTGAGTCTGAAACGATACTCGTTGCATAAGCCGACCCCCAAACTCCAAGCCAAAAATCTAGGATGAAATTTTCGGCTTATATTCCGGAATCTACAGTATCTGTATTTTAATTACAATTTCTGTCCCACATTTTGGTTTTGAGAAAATATTCTTTAGTCCTTCCAGTTATGACACGTGTGCTGTTTTTGAAATTAGTTCACCTCCTGATCCTTTAATCAGTCAATGACATTTATAGAAAATATTAATGAATCTAATGTTTGTATAGTGATATCTGTTGGACTGTAAAAGTAATGCATTTAATTGGATTGACAAAAAGGAATCCTTCTATATTGCAACATAAGTCTTATAATACTACATTAAAGGGGAGTACCAAAATCACCAAATATACCTTGCCCTACACAAAGCTATTAAATTTTATTTACTTGATTATATTTGAACACATTTCAAAATGAGATACACAAACACCAAAACTCTTTTAAATTTTCAAAATATTAAAAGAAATAAATTTACAAAACAAAATGAAATACCTATTTTCAAAAACAAAACCATAATACAAAAAAAAAGAAAATCAAACAAAAATGTAGAATAAATTAACTAACTAAAAATCTGCAAGACACAATAAGAATCAAATCCAAAAATACAGAAAATCAAAAATAAAAATGGTCAAAAGACCAAGAAACTTACAAATAGGAGATTCACCAAAAGGAGCTGAAGAACATTTGCTAAAAAGAAATGATGCGTAGTGATGTGCAAAACTCTTCTTTTTAGTGCTTTGATTCAGTTTGCCCAGTTCACCAAAATTTTTGTGAATCAAATCTTTGAATCAGTGATTCATTCACTTCATTAAAAAACAGCAAGTTATGCTCTAGTTTAATATCTACAGATCTGTAACAGCTTTGCCAACCAAACAATATAAGCAACATTAAAAGCAAGCAATAAAATAAATATTTAACACATAATAATATATGACGGTGCAGGTAGGCTCCATGCCTCCACTCTTCTTTGGGAGCCTCTTGAACCCGCCTTAGTCCATAACATAACTGAGATGAATGGAGCAGATGAGAACACATACGTCCAGGCAAAGGGTAGGTTCAAAAGTGAAACAGTGTTTTTTTTTTTTTTTCATTTCTCTTGCAGGAAACTGTCCTGTAATATCATGTTCCTGGTGCGTCCCTTTACTGCAAACATCTCCTCAGCTTACCTCCAAATGGGACCTTACAGCCGTGCAGATGTCTATTTGGTAGTTTAGCCAACCTTCTCTGCCAGGCTCATGTCCCTACTGTCCATGGCTCCCCTGCGGGACACCTCACTGAGCCTTCTGTTACCCTTGCAGTTCCCACTGTCTTTCTCCCGGACTTATACAGAGAGTCGTTATATCAAGCAGTGCATGACTTCAGATTCCTGATCACTTACTTCCCAAGGGACTTTTTCCCGGATGTTTACCTTTTCTCTCTCATTCTCTTGCTTGTACTGCTTCTCTCTGCTTTCTGCCTTCTCTCCATTCTCTAATCTCCATCTTCATTCTTTTCTTGTTCTTTCATTCCATTCCCCTATCTCTTACCAACTCCCCTTTATGCCTCCGTGGGTGCAGTGCTACTTTTGGAGACCACAGAAAGTCAATGGAGCAATCAAGACTGATCACATGCTCACATGCAAGTGTGTTCCATTTCAACTACCCTACCAACCTCCCGCAGCCACGTGAGCACACACACCCACAGAGATCGAGCTGGCTATTCAATTAATTATTTAATTAAAAACAGACCCGTGCTGTTTTTGCCGCACGCCCACTATTCCACATAATAATCAAATAAGCAAAAATTTTTTCAATAGAAACACAACATATGAGTTCTTGAATCTTTTATGAATAAATAAAATTGATTTCAGTTTTGGATTAATCTCCCGCAATTTCCTTCTTTTATATCCTGTCCTTTCTGATTCACTCTCCCATACATACTGTACATCATCAGTGAACTGATACACTGCAAGTGTCTTATTTGCAGTTTGTTCCTCCGTTCAGTACATTAACTGATTCTTTCCATGAACTAGTTCAGTGTACTGTACTGTGAGTCTCTTGTCTGCAGTTCATGAACAAACTTGTAATGGTTCATAGATGGTCATAGTCACTTAGTCGGAGTGAACTGATCCAATGGGAGGTGCTTGGTGTAATTTACCTAGTCAGTCATTGGCTAGTTGTTGCCATTAACATTTTGCTGAAACAATTTACTGATAGGCTATTTTCCAAAGACAGCAGCTACTTAAGTAAAGTTAGATGATAGCTATGGACTATGGCAGAATGCAATATAAAACATAGTACGCACTGCACAAGCCTCAAAATAGATTAGTTCTTTAATGTCATTGTACCAGTATATTCATTTAGAGACCAAGACAAGTGCAAAAGAAAATAGAAAAATGACCAGGGGCCTCATGTATAAATGGTGCGTACGCACAAAAATTTTGTGTACGCACGTTTCCACGCTCAAATCGCAACGTATAAAACCTAAACTTGGTGTAAAGCCACGCACATTTTCACGCCAGCTAAATGCTTGGTGTACGCAAGTTCTCCGCTCAGTTTTGCAAACTGGCGGGACCCAGCGTCAAAGCAGTGCTTTTGTTCAAGTATGGTTTCCCTTTCTTTTTTAGATCCACATCCCTGACGTGGCTTTATCAAATACACTGAAATTAAACGTATATTGTTAATTATTTTAAGGCATCTGATTGTAATTAACCTGTAACAATATAATGGTCCATGGAATGGCCAAACTATTCCAAATACCATAGCTGCTTTAGTGTTGTTCCTCTCAATGCACCACTCAGAGTATTTATACCACTGTATTTGAGTGTGGAATCACAGCTCTACAGCAGCTGATCGGAAAGAGAATTATCGGTATACAGCATGAAGCACACGCTGCCTGAGCCATGCGCACTGTCTGTTGAACTGCTCTCATATGACAAATGCTTCAGAGCCTTTCCAGTAGGGACAACGCAGTTCAGAAACAGTGTCATCCCAAGAACTATAAACGCACTCAATCAGTCCATCAAGTGCTCCTTGTAGAACTGTTTGTACTTATTAGTACAATTACCTCACTGTAAACTTGTGATACAGTTATAATATTGCACAACCTGAGCCACTTTATAAAGCACGTATTTACATATGATGACAATATCAATTTTAAGATGAAATGCAGCAAAATATGTTTATTACATTATACAGATAACATGTTAACATTATTTAAATAATATATATTGTTAATAATTAAACATGTGAGGACACAGTGTCGCAGCGCTAGCTAGTTCAGGGATTGTTCCTGCCTCGCGCTGTATTCTTGCTGGAGCTGGCACGACACTGGAAGGATAGATGGATAGAATAATTAAATATGTACTACGAAGGTATTTCAATGTTCCTTAAAAGTTTTGAAGAATCTGCATTCTAAGCTTACAGATGGCTTAACATCTATTACAGAGCTGATTGTGTGGCGATTGGTTACTTGGAGAAAGAAAAGAATGGACAGGAATTGGAGATTAGTACATTTGAAAGAGACAGTACTACTGCAATAAATTATTTCATCGAAGGTCGCAGCAAGCATCTTGCGTGAGGCAGGAACAATCTGTGGATGAGGCACCAGCTCGTTACTATCACTATGTCACTGTGTGCCCATGTTTAATAACATGCTTTTGTTCCTATCATCATGAAAATAATATCAAGTATACATCTCAGTATTTTAATTATTCAGAAAGCTGTAATATCAAGAATGTAATGGATTCTGTGTCCTGTCGGAGGAAGAGAAAGCCGGTTTAAGAGTCACGTAGTGATTAACACACATAGAGCACATAGAAGAACAAATACAATGCAAAGCATTTAACATGCTACTTTAGTTACGATGGTATTTGAGAAACTAGTAAATTAAATGATTTAAAGATGAAGTTTATGATGTTTTACTTTAATGACAAAATAAACTATGTGATTAAAGTTGAAATTTTGAGATTAAAGTTGAAATTTCAAGCTTTTTTCTCACTGTCTCCCTATTTTTATTTTATTTTCTCTGTACCCTAATAAGCTTTCATATGACACTCAGACAGGGGGCTACAACTCACCTTTTCACGGCGACTTTGATATCTGACACTCTGTGTCGCTCGATCAACTTCCTTTTGTTGTTTATACCACTGTTTAAACCAACAAATAGTATGTTTTTCCTTGCCTCCACTTGGTATTTGCTGAAATTCTTACCCCGTGCTTTTGCCATTACCTTTTCACAGAACGCTGAGCTTAAGGGCTATTTATATTGATTTGCATATTCAAAGAGGCATAATCCTGGGAGGACTTGGGGTGGGGCAGCAGGCGCGTGCACGTGCGTTACTTTTCACGCTGACCGGGATTTATGGAGCAGAAGAACGTGGAAGTCGGCGTTCGCCCAGATTTATGCATCTGGATTTTTTTGTGCATACACACATTTATGCTTTTGTCCATACGCCATGTTTTAGTGTGAATTCTACGCACAGCGTTATGCATGAGGCCCCAGGAGATGAAATATTAGCTAGAAAACAAAGCATAGAGTCAAGCTAGTACATGAACTCAAAATCAAAGTAAACAAAATCTAAAGCCTGCAGTATGTAATCAGAAAATCTATTCTGAGCATTAGGAAAAAATGTTTTAGAGAATATCCACATACACACAAAGTGAAAAACAGCTTAAATATTACTTTTCTAAAGAAACCATGTATGCAACTTCTGGGTCTATGTCTCCTAACAAAGGGTCATCATGTCATAGCAAAAACTTACAAAAATGATGGCAGCTTCTAAAAACAGGATGGCATCACAATCCTATTCAAAATATAATAATAAATAAAATGAATTAGTCTCAACCAAAACTATATGTAGGAATAACAACAATTAAAATACATTGTAAAAAGTTTATAAAGTTCCAAAAATTAAAAAAAAAAATTCTAGCCATCATAATAAGGTTTGTCTTAAATAAGGGTCACACCTAAAGGCCCTAAACAAGTGATTCAGGTGAAGGATCCAGAGCAAAATTATAAATATGCAAAAATGTAAAGAACACTGAAGATTCCTACACTAAATGCTCTGTCCATGCCTATATCAATTATTTGTTTTTCTTTTGATATGCACTTAATACACAGTTTTCAAGTTATAAAACTGTAAAATTAAAATCAGTTTTCAGGCACACTACAAACTAAGACTGTCTTTCTATTATCAGCTGACAGGGTTATGACTGAACTACTTATTTATGTTTTTTTTATATTTTGTTGTTGTTTTGAGAGATTGTGATATCCCATGCCCATGTAGTGGTAAAGTGATCCCAGCCTATACTCTGGACATCTGATAATTCATGAGCCAAACAGGATGAGCGGAGAGAAGAGACACAGACAAAACTTGTAGGTTGAAAGGTGCAAGTTTATTTACAAGAGAGCTGTACAACAAAAAAACGCAGTAGTGTCAGGTGAGCTTGGTTTTACAGTCCTTCAGAACTGACACTCCATCCATCCATCCATCCATTTTCCAACCCGCTGAATCTGAACACTGAATACTGACACTCCTTCAAAAGTAAATAAAAACAAGAAGGACCAAAAAAAAGAAGAAAATGGTGTATTTACAACAAAACAGTGCACTTCTACAAAGACTACACACATGCACGCTCCAAAAATGAAGGTAGTCTTCTTTCTTTATCTTGGGCTCAAGAAGCTCCTCCTACAGGAGAAAAAATAAAGTAAATAAAACATTGCACAAGAAAAAAAATTCAAGCGTGTATATAAACAAAAAAAAAAACAAAACAATTGCACCAATCCCAAAATCAAAACTATCCCAACACCAAATAAGTATATATACCTCCACCAAAATTATCACTCGGAGATATATAAATATATATACAAAAAGAATATTTACAAAGCTGTCAAAAATCACAACTGCTCCTTCAATTGCTCAGCAGTGCTTAATCCTACCTCACCTTTAGGTCCACTGGCAACCCATTCCCCCCTCCACCCTACTATCTAGATCTTATTACCTTAGATTTTCACTTCTTTTTAGCCCTTAAGAATGTCATTCATGGTGACAAGGTTATTGAAGAATTGCAGAGCCTTCTGAGAGTGCAAGACATATACAAGAATTGGATTAATGCTCCTGTTTCTTGCTGCTGCCAGGCTGTTGAAATTGATGGAGATTATGTAAAAAAAATGAGTGTAGCAAACAGAAGATCTAGTTATCATTTGCGTATGTTTAAACAGAGAAGTAATAAATCACTAGCAATAAAAGACGATATTGTAAAACTTTCTGGACAGGCCTTGAATCTACGGGAATATAATTTGAAGTTCAACCTAAGTCACATAAAACGGGTAAAATTGATAGCAACTTGTAGCAGAATCGAATCGGAATTCTTAATAGTCCAAAATGTTAATAATCACCATTACCAAATGTATCTGGAGTATGCCATATCATGGGGTTCCTGGCAACTCCCAATCTTAGTAGCTACTCTATTTATTTGTATTTATTGAAGAACTTAATTAATATATCTAGTAAGCAAAATTGCTATTTGTTTCAGTGGAGAGTATATGGACATAGTGACAGTGCTGCTTACTGTCCAGACTCCAGGGTCCAATTTCTTTATAGAGAACTTTCTGTCTGGAGTTTGGATGTCCACATGCCTGTGGAATTTTTCTTCGGGTATACTGATGCCTTCCATATCCCAAAGATATTCAGGTTATTTAGGTAAATCAGAGACTCTGAAGTGTCTGGAAGTTAGTGAGTGTGCCCTGCTATTCTTATTTCGTTTCAACTTTGACACTAGTGCTGCCAAAATAGGTTGTCCCCAACCCTAAGTTAGGATAAGGAGCTTCAGAAGAAGGATGGAAAGAAAGATGTTTCTATATAACCTATTCACCCATCCATCTTCCTAGCCCACTTATCCAGAGCAGAGTCATGGGTAGCTAGAGCTTATCCCAGCAATCATCGGGTGAAAAACAAGAATAATCACTAAGCACAGCACCAGTCTGTCTGTTCTGTATAACACAAAGTATGCGCTGCAGCTAAAAAATGGGCTTGCTGCTCATTTGGTTTGAAATTATCCAGTTACCTCAGATACTTCATTACAATGTCTGCTCTTCTACCACTGGTGTTAAGACGCTGAGTCTCCCACCTGCAAAAGAGACGTGAGGCCATCAAAAGCTCAACAAAAGGAAGGGAAGAAACTTAAATAACCTTCCAAGAAGAGGCTCACTTACATTGAGACAGGCCCCATATGCTATCTGCTGTCTAGAACCAGAGCAGGCCACAAATAGGGTGAGCTGACAAAACAACTTGAAATATAACAAAAGTCTCACAAAAGGAGGGAAACAACTTGAATAACTTGCTAGATGAGGCTCACTTAAACTGTGCCAGGCCCCATATTCTACCTGCTGGCTAGAAACGGAGCAGGCTCCAATTATGGGGAGCTGACAAAACAATTCGAAAAGCGCCACAAAAGAAGTGATGACTGTAAATTCTAAATTTGTGTAAAAAGGTACGCACAGTATCTTTATAAATGGAAGATTTTTTTATTTTTTGCAAAATGTAAACATACAGAGAAAATATGGCCTAAAAAGGGAAATCCACAGGAAACAAATCCCAATAAAAAGTCCAGAAAAATAATAAAAAAACAGAAAATTCAACAAGAAAACAACACACACAAATACTCAAATGTAAATGATGGTGTCCTGCTCCAAGTGTCAATACACAATTATAGAATTATAAAGGAAACCAACTAAATTAACATGAAAACATTAAAAATAATAAAAAATATTTAGAAATACAGCAAAATATTAGATCAATTCAAACTGCTACATAACAACTGATGTTTCACTGGGTACACCCTACTAATTTTAAGAGACGTGTAAGTGTCAAAGTATTAATATGATATTAATATTGATTAATATTATATTAATATTAATATACAGACTTTAACATAATCAGGACAAGCAATGAGTCCAAATCTTTAGGACCAAAAATATACCAGGCATGCAGAAGTGAAAATGGTTGTCATGTTTCATCCAACATATTCCCCGTGGCTGGTGTTTCTTGTTTGATTTGTGTTCTTTATTGTTATTTATTTGTATTAAGGTCTATTTTGTTTATTATGCACATTTTTTTCTTTGTGTTCATTTGTCTTTTTTCCTTGTGCTTTGTGGGTGGTCCCACAAGGGGCAGGGCCACCTGCCTATCAGTGCTAGGAACAGCCCTCTGTCCTATGTAAGGGAGGGCCTCCCCATGATTCCTTGCGGTTCATTGAACGCGCTGCAGTGGAGAATGTTTTGCTGAGTTACTGTGCTATTGATGTGTTTTGTGTTTTCCAAATTTATGACACTCTGCTTTGTTTTTGATTCTGTTTTGGAACTGTGCTTTCTGATTTCTTGAACCTCTGCTCCGTCTTGACTTTGATTTCTGTATTTCGTATTGGGACTGTGTTATGTGATATTTTTGAACCTCTGCTCTGTTTTGACCACTGCCTTTGGATTCTGTATTGGACCTTTGTTTGCTGTATCTGCCTTGCCTACTCAGGCATCTCCTTGTGCTCTGTAGAGCTTTGTACTTGCACAGTCATTTTTGTGAAAATAAACCTTTTATTTTATCAAGCTTTGCCTTTGCCCTTTGGGTTTCTAAATGGGGTATTTTGACAGTGTTCTTCCCCTCTAGTGGGGAATTTTGGAAGTGTTTTTGGAACTGTGCTTTTGAGCCCAAGGAACTTCATGACAATGATCAAAATGAGAAATGAAGGTTAGAGGTGAAATGAAGGGCAAAACCAAAGCAAAACCTAATGCTAGGACCTATTTGGAAGTAAAGCTCTCTGCACTAAACATTTTCAAGACGCTGTTTAAGCACTGAAGGATAACTGGCATAGTGAAACTCTATTGTGAACATTCTTAAGATGAATCATTTTGAATGCTAATGTCTTCAGCCAGGCAGCATTTGTGGACATGACAAGCTGGACCTTTTCTAGTCAAATGTTAATGCCTTTAAATATAAAAATGTGTTACACCTGGACAGGTTTCACCATCTTAACACCACCTACAAGCCTGTTATTGACAGCAGCAGGTCTTCATTACCCAAGCTAGTAGTTGTTTTGTGCATTTAGGGGGTTGTTGTTTGTCTATTACACCATATATATTTATTGTGGTGGACGACACGCATGGGTGGGCATACTGGTCAAGATGGAGTATGGCAGACGAGAAGACAGCCCTATGCCACCAGAAGAAACAGAACAAAGATTATCCTATCCCACCCAGAACACAGGCAGAAGATGAAAATGCCAGAATGGGTATACTGGTATCCCATTTAAGTTGGCCCAGGAATAATACCTGGCCGGGAGGACAGTATAATGGAAGGACAGGGGGGGATAGCCTGGGAGAAAGCTTCTTTGGGCGATGTTACCTCTACAGATACTTGCAAGGTACTCTGGATATTGAGTTCCCTAGAACAACTTTGTTGGATTCTGTGGGGACAACCAGGGGATGCTGCAGGGATTCCTCATCCCTCCTTTATGGGACTTCCATTTGACCTGGTAGTGCTTCCAAAAGGCCACACTCTACCACTACTACCTACTCCCGGTCTGCAATAAAAGAAGCTGCACGACCTCATCTAGGTGAGTCAGAGTCGGGTGGAAGATGACTAACCTCGCCTTTGAGGTGGAGAGGAGGAGAATGAAACAAGACAGTGTAGTAGTGTAGTAGGATTTGTGTTTATTGCACTTCTGGAACATCTGTGGAAGGTACTTGTGTAAATTAACCAGTTTTATCTGAACAGGACTTGTGTGTCTGAGGTTGTGTCTGGGGTTAGGTGATCTCTGGCGCCCTCAACTGTCCACAATAGATACAGTATGTTGCTAAATTTTAAACATCACCTTAATGATCGTGATCATATGATGCATGCAGAGCATGTCAGGTTAAACAAATTAAAGCTTTATTGAAACAAATCAAACTGAAAATTAAACTTCAAAAACAGAATCTGGATAACAAAAAACCTTACAAAAGACCAAATTGCTTGTATAAAACATGTTATGCATCACAGCTAGGAGGAGACACTAGGTAATACATCATTCAGTCTATATCTTTGGGGAAAATGGCAAGGTTCAATCACTTTGCTGCCCAAGGCAAATTCTCTAAGTTCCTCCTTCTGCCTCCCTTATATTAAATACATGTGTCAAACAGAATACACCCTAATTCATAATAGTGGCTTTGCTGCTGTTCTTCATTTTTCTCATTTTGATGATTATTTTCACAATGTGATGAAAAAAGTAAATAAATTGTAACATTGTAACTAATGAAAACTGTGCTAAGATTCTTTTAGCAGTTCAAAAGCAGCCAATTAGCACAATTTGAAACAATCCATTATCCTGAAGTTGAATAATAGGAATCGGATTAGGATTCTGGGGGATTTGGTGACTCTGTATAAAGAGGGAATTTATCTTGATCAGTGGCACTCTTTAATCTGATTTTTAGAGAATGAGTAATGGATTGTGCCTGAAGAAAAAATTTGAGGGAATACTTCTTCAAGCTAAATGCCCATATCTTTGAAGGCATTTAACACAGGTTAAGATGTCTTGTAAAACTGTGTGTGGACATAAAATGAAATTGATAACATAGAAGGAGAGTAAGCAGACTCATATCCTATTGTGTAAAATACAGCAAGGTTATTTTTTTCTGGGTGTGTTGAATCCCTCTTTGTGCATCCACATTATGACTGTCTGATCCACAAATGTTTGTTCGGAGCCATAGCTGGTGGGTGAGTGCTGTCTTCTTCAGGTGCACAGCAATGTGGTTTAGTGACTAAGGGATTTGCCTGCAGACCACATGAATGCCAGCATAACCATCCCACACCACCCATTCTTTTAAAGCTCGGTGCTCATTTCTTTTCTCAATTCACTTGTGTTGACCACCACCAGGTCCCCCATGACAATGAACAAGAGTAAATAGATTTGAGATTCAGTTTAGGCCCAGTGGTTATTATTGTTGTACACATGTTGTTGGGACCTGGGTTCTCTTTAATACTTTTACTTCATGAGAAGTGTGTGCAGATTACTCCTGTTTCCTCTTTAATCCTGAATGCATGGTGTTAGGATCATTTGCAACTCTCAATTTTCAGTTTATGAATGACTGCTAGCATGCTCTGTGTGCCTTAGTGTGTCTTGTGATAAACATTTTTTCAATTCTGGGTTGGCACCCAGCAACTCAATAATGGCAAAAAGAAGACTCGGAAAATGGACTATGACTCCAGTTACAATTGGATTCACATAGTGGAATAAAACTGTAATGCACTGGTTTTCCATCCAGGGATAGTTCCTGCCTTATTATCAAAGTTGTAGGGATGCTCTCCAGCTCTAATGGAATAACCAGGCTCAGAAAAATGATGGCTGGATGTAAGACCCTGTGACAAAGTCACTCCTACTGCACATGAAGTATCAATTCACAGAATGATTGTTACAATGTGAGAATTGTAGTGATAGGTTTTACATTTACATTTACCTCTATAGATACCTGCAAGGTACTCTGGATATTGTATTGTATTGTATCTAGAACAGATTTGTTGGGTTCTGTGGGGACAACCAGGGGATGCTGCAGGGATTCCTCATCCCTCCTTTATAGGACTTCCGTTTGACCTGGAAGTGCTTCCAAAAGGCCACACCCTACCACTACTGCCTACACCCGGTCTGGGATAAAAGAAGCTGCTCAACCTCATCTAGGTAAGTCAGAGTTTTATTTTTTATTTTTTTGTTCTTTATTTTGCCTTATACAATTTCTCGTATTAGGAATTTGTTAGTTTTCTCATACCCCTTGGGGTCAGAGCGCAGGGTCAGCCATTGTACAGCACCCCTGGAGCAATTGAAGGTTAAGGGCCTTGCTCAAGGGCCCAGCAGAGTAGCATCTCTTTTGGCAGCGACAGGGATTCAAACCAGTAACCTTCAGGATACCAGTGCAGATCCTTAGCCTCAGAGCCACCACTCCACCCTATAAATCAACTCCACGCAGGGAGAACACGGAAAATGAACCTGGGTTTCCGGAGTGCGAGGCAGCAGTGCTAGAGTTGGGTGGAAGATGACTAACCTTGCCTGTGAGGTGGAGAGGAGGGAGAAGAGAACAAGACAGTGTAGTAGGATTTGTGTTTATTGCATTTCTGGAGCCTCTCTGGAAGGTACTTGTGTAAATTAACCAGTTTTATATAAACAGGACTTGTGTCTTTGAGGTTGTGTCTGGGGTTGGGCAATCTCTGGCACCCTCTACTGTTCACAGTATATATGTTGGTAAATTTATAGCATCACTTGTGATGATCGCTATCACATGATGCATGCAGAGCATGTCAAGTAAAATTAGTTACAGCTTTGTTGAAACAAATCAAACTGAAAATTAAACTTCAAAAACAGAATCCAGATAACATAAAATCTTATAAAAGACCAAATTGCTTGTATAAAACATGTTATGCATCACAGCTAGGAGGAGACACTAGGAAAGCCAGGAAAAGCAAGACTAAATCTGGAAAGCTGCATGGTTTAATTTCATGAAGTGTTTTTTACATCAGCAAATGTTTGCTGCCTTTCACCCTTGTAATATGTCTCCCAAGGCTCAGAGGAGGAGAGAGATCACAAAGCATTTATTTAAGAACTTGAGACTTATTGCCTTACAGCCCTTCCAAATAAAATCTTTACTTTGTAAAAATATGGAATGTTTTGGTTTGTGTTATTTGCATATATGTAATATACAGCGAGCACTACTGCCTAATGAATTCTGTGTTTCAGGTCCAAATCATTCATGCAGACCATCTCCACATGAAGTCAGCCCAATTCTCCAATGTCTGCAATGGGTTTTTCTCAGGGTGCTCTGGTCTTCCTCCTAAATGAATATAGTCACACACATAAGCCTGAGGTGTGTCTCATGGGAATGGGTCAGGGCTTCTGTTGAGAGAAGGAAAACAGTATTGCACCATTGTTAATGTAATTCCCATTTACCTAGAATAGACAAGAATCTCCCAGAGGACAGATGAGGTTATTCTTGGTCAAAATGACACAAGCCCAGTGCCTTCTGCTCCACCGCATTCTTAACAACCTGAAACATTGAAAGTCAACATTCATTGTTGGACCTATTTTAGATGAGGTTCTGAGCCTGAAAAATAGAAATGTCAGCTATCTCCAATCCCCATTTGATGATTCATTTTTTTTTGTTTCTTTTCTATACAGAACATTGAAGGTGGTCTCCTGGTGTTGCCCAAACTACTTTTCTGTTGTCTTGTCCCTTTTTACAGTAGCACAGTGAAGGAGATTGTGCTGGGAAGATGTCTGATCCACAGGAACTTGTGGCAGAAGTACAGAAACTGGCTAAGACTTTACGGCAGCTACAGATCCAGGAGGCTAACCAACTAACTAACATGGCAGAAGTGCAGGCAAAAACACAAAATTCATATTGAATGAGTACTCAGACCCTCACAGATCCTCATTCCCACTACAAAAAAAATGAAATTTTGGCTTTCTTTTTCATTTGTAAAGGAAGGATTGCTGATCATCATCAATGACCTAAGGAAGAGTGAGTTCTCATTCTAGCACGGTGAGGGAAAACAGACTTACTATAAGTTAAAGGCTCGGTTGCCTCTGATTATGTTGTTAAAAAGAAGATCCTTGCCACGTAAGGCATGACAACAGAAGTACATGCACGAATATTTCGGAAGTGGCAATATGAATGCAGCCGGCCCATTAGGGCTTAAGCGTTTGATCAGTGGAGTATAATGACGAGATGGTTATAGCTTCCTACAATTATATAATTCATGCTCTGCCCAATTATATAATTCATGCTCTGCCCAATTATATAATTCATGCTCTGATTGGTGCTTTTGTGCTTCCTGCCTGGAATGCCAATTACAATAAATCCCACACAGACAAAAGCCCTTCTGGTACCTTTTACCTGTTATAGATTTTCCTTTCAAACCAGGTGTAAAAGTTTGTGAGCACCCCGACCAGATTCCTGAAGCTAAGCAGGCAGAAGTTGAATTGAAAATCCAAAAGATATTAGAGCTGGGTGTTACAGAAGAGAATAACAGCCCCTGGTCAAGTCCAATTATATTGACACCCAAGCAAACAATGGGAGCTTGCACTTCTGTAAAGATTTCCTATCTCTAGTGGTCACTGGCAGTATCATAATCTATTCTTCCCTTTGGGCTACACAGGGTTCTGGTGACCTTTTGGCATCTGACATCCCATAGTGCCAATAATACTGCCTACTTAGATGACATGGTGATATTTTCTATATTTTCTTGGTAGTACTTTTGTCCTTCTGAAATGCTACATGCCAACGTAGATGCCCTTTCTCACATTCACAACCTTTTGGGCAGGTCCGCTACTTCACACTGGAATGATCTAAGGGGTGTGCATCACACATGCAAGTATGTGGAGTGTCTCACATCTAAGGGTCCAGGTTCCAGGAAAGGAAAAGAGTATTGCACCATTATTGATGCAACTTCCCCTAGGGTAGATGAGAAACCTCTGAAGGGCAAGTGATGTCAATCCTGGCTGAAATGTTGCAAGCCCTGTGCCATCCACTTAACCGCATACTTAATGACGTGAAACACCAGTAGTCAACATTTATTGTCAGACCTGTTTTGGACAAGGATGGAGCTCTGAGCCTGAAACACAAAAAAGCTTAACAATCTCAGATCATGATTTGACTAATCATTCTTTTCTATACAGGGCATAAAACAAGGCTGGATTTGGAGCCCCAACTCTTTTTCTTCTGTATTTTCCCTATTTACTATAAATATAAAAGGCAAAACTAGAGAAGAATCGGACAGGAAGAATAAGGAGAGAGCAATGCTTGTGGCCTCCATCTGCAAAACTGTTCTCTTTTTGGGGGTTTTCTTGCTGTTCCCTCTCCAGTGCACCCTTTGTCACTTTCATTTGCAACAAAGCAGGTGAAGTTGATTCACAATCGCTTATGCTCCCTAAGTGAAGCTTAATTGACTTGGTGTTAAACTGTAATGATTAAGTTTTCCCTTTAATTTTTTGAGCAGTGTGTGTGCGTTGTCACACACGTGCACATGGGAGGCAGCTAAAGGGCTTGAGTAAGGGCAATTCCGAATCAGACCGGGATGTGGCAGAGTGTACTGCATGGGAGATTCCACCTGGCCCTCTTGACGTCACTTCTGGGTCCAAGCCTATGGAAGAAGACCTTGCCAGCTCCGGCCCCTGTGATGTCACATCCGGGTTCGAGCCTATGGTTGAAGACCCTCATGAGCCCGACCCCTCACTTCCTGTCTTCCCCTTTAAAAGCCTCCACCTATTCCCTATTCCCTCAGTTCTGTTTTGGACTCAGTTTTCTGCACATCAGTGCTGTGTAACATTTTTACGATATTGCAGCCAGGATACCAATTATACAGGTGGCTGCCCCAAACCTTGCTATGACTTGTGGTCATATATATATAAATTATTGATGAGCAAGCAGAGCTCAGAACGTGCTTCAAGAATTGTACTCAGGAAAGTGTGGGAAACTTCTATAACCGAAAATAAAAAGGAACACATAATAACAGCTAGATCATATATTGTAATCAAAAATCCAGGCAAAAATATGAATGCATGCAAAGGGTGAATTGAATCTTGGACAACCAGGAAGTGCACGACACGACACCTAGTGATGTCACATGCTACACAATTCAGCTTGGCATAGCAACCATCAACAAATAAACCTTAAAATGGTTGAAATAAGAAAAATAAAAATGGTAAGAGATCGTTACTTATTTTCAACATCATAAAATATGTATCAATAGCAAAAACAAATGTGACAAAATGATTATTTGACCACTAAAATGCCTAAAACAAAGTCTGAGTAATTTTTTGAGATTAAAGGGAAATGATAAAAAAAATCAAAAGCAAAAACCTGATTATAACAAAAACTGGACTAAGGGGTTTCAAAATGTTATGTTTGAATTTTTGAAAGAATTAAATACTTTACATCATATTAAACATATTATATACTGTAAATCTAAATGAGCATCTGGTAAATGTGTAACAAAAGAAAAAAACAAAAACAAAAGAAAGAATATTTCTCTAGGTGCTCTTTGTTTGTTGTGGAAATTGTAGCTTGGGGTTCCATGATATTATATATTTTTTATATGATATTTCTCTATCTACATGCTTTCATTAAGCCAGATTATCTCAAAACACAAAGTGAACTACCACATCTACACAGATGACACGCAGCTTTATTTAGCGCCTGATGACCTTGATGCTGTGGACTTGTTGTTGTTTTAAAACTAAATATTAGAAAACACTAAAAAGGATAGTTTTTGTTTAATAATACATACCAGTTTCCAAAATATCCAGATATAATCATGTTGCAAAACTCTATACAATGCACAGAAAATACATTGGATGTTTAGGTACATTGAAATTCTTGTCATCCATTTGTCCATTTACTGTAATCACTTAATTCGCTATTAGCAGTTTCTGGACCTCAGCCTCACATCACTGGACATTAGTTCTGGATTGGATGTCAGTCCATCTCATGGTACACTTCCACACACACACACACACGCACACACGCACACACCCACCCCCCCCCACACACACACACACACACACACACCTCAGATATCCTACCAAGGCCCTTTAACATGCATGGTGAGACACAGTTGGAAAACTGGAGTGCTTGGAAAAAACCCAAGCACACTAAGGAAGAGATTCAAACCTAGTGCTGCATCATATGGTTATTATTTATTAGGATTTTCTCCCAGATTATGACGGTGAGCTCACTTCTTTTATATTTCAATGTCTTATCTCCAAGGTGTTAGGTCTGATTTTCTTTTTTATTTTATGTTTTAGTAGTAGTGTTTTGAAATTAATTGAGAAAGGTTTACCTGAATGTAGCACGCTGTCTGCTTATGTGATGAAGTGGCTCCTTGTTTGTCGGCACTGAAGCATTGCTTCGTTATAATTTAATGCTAGCTTTCTGGCTGACACATCATCATGCACACTTGTGCCTGACCCCCCAGAAGCACTTCAGTAGTACTTCAGTCGTTCAGCTCAGTGGTTTCTCTGGCAGAGCAGCTGCGTCCAGCTGTTCCTGTAAAACCACCCAGAGAATTGAAAAATGCTGCATTCAGCCCAGACCATAGCAGCAAATAAAATGTGTGTCTGGGAAATGTGGAGCTTTTATAATGAGTAGCAGGAAGATTAAATCAATTAAGTCCTTCCAAGCAAACATACTTCTATGATAAGACATTATAAGCAAAAGAAAACAGAAGAGTTAAATATCATTGCAATAGTCTTTTGTTTCATTGCAGCTCAAAATATACCCTTTTAAATGGTGAAACGGAAGGACCGACATCCTGACAAGGTTGTAGAATGCTGCCTTACCTGGCTGAGAGGCCATAATGGATGGACAGTGTAATGGAAGTAGCAACTCGGCTGGGATGGCTAATGGGATAACTAATCTGCCAACATAGGAGGTGGCAGTGTTTCTCCAGTTGCCTCTCAATTTGGACAACTGCAGGGTATCATGGAACCTTTAGTCTCGAAGGATAACACTTTTGGGATCCCTAGGTGCCACCTGAGGGAGCTGCTGAAATAAGTTCTCTCTACTTTGGGGAGCTTACGCCTGATCCGGATGTGCTTCCCACGGGCTGCACCCTGGCACCCATGGTACTCCTGGGTCATGTTTAAAAGGAGTTACCTCAGATTCGTTCAGAAAATCAGAGTCAGGGGGCAGTGGACAATGCTCACAGAGGACAAGTAGAAAGAGATGGAAGTGCTTTTTTGAATATTATACGGTGCTGGATCGGTTTCAACCCTCTGATGGTGATTTTGTAAAATAAATAACTTTAGTTAAACTTCAATCTGTGGTTGGCTGAGTTGTGCCTGGTGTTTGAGGTTCAAGGGAGCCCTCTAGGGGCCACCACCCTTATGGCTAATCATAAAGCGGCTCTGCATAAATGAACAAAGGTTTCAAATAACCTGCCTTTTCATAGGGTGCACACAGGAACTACTGTATGTGAAATTATGTTATCTCTGTATGGACGACACAACTAATAATCCCACTAAGCACTCATCCAAGACAATAAATACTGCTGTGGCTGTTATCCTGTACAAAGCAGCAAAATTCCTAGAGGTGACCCAAAAATACTTAAAGTTGGTAAGAAATTAAAAGAGTGTTTTTTCCTGTGATAATAATATGATGTGGAGTTGACTTGCAAGACTAGCATGGGGCACTGGTTCCTCTAGGGCTGCTACTGTGTATGTGTAAAGAGATCTGGGAACAAGTAAGTTTCAAAAGAAAGATAAAGAAGGGTTGACTCATTATTTGCCCAACCCAGTGAATATCACTTGCCCCCTACATAATAAAATAAGGGTGACCAGTCTACAGTAGAAAGTGTGTGTGCAGTAAATGTTTTAATGTGGATCTATATCTATCTATCTATCTATCTATCTATCTATCTATCTATCTATCTATCTATCTATCTATCTATCTATCTATCTATCTATCTATCTATCCAAACAGTGATTATCCTGATATATTGCTGTAATTTACATGTACTGTATGGATGCCTCAGGCCTTGCTTTTATTTTTCCCAGGCTCAACATCCAAGTTCTCTACCCAAGAGTGAGAGCCTGGAGCAATGAGTGTCCTCAGGTCAATAGGTGGCTTGGCCTGAAATCAGAATCCCAGAGACCTTCTTGGCTGTACGCCTACATGGCTCTATACTACATTTGACTAAGAGATGAAAAGAACTTCAGTGTAACATACAGTAGGTAGAATTGTTTTCAAGGATCAAGATTGATTGATATGCCAGCATCTAGAAAACATATATACAAAAGAAGGACCTACAAAATGCAATCTATATCTATAGATATCTATATTGCTCTATATTTTTCAATAAAAAAATATACCTGCAGCAGACTAATGATTATGGGAGAATGTTGTTTTCTATATTTGTTTTCTTCATGGTCTCACATTGTAATAGCAGTAATTAAGTGTTTGTCTTTCTTGTGGAATAGATAACACTGTTATATCTGAATAGTAAATATACAAACAGGTACATTTAGAGAATAGTAATGACATACTTATTAAGTGGAATGATCATTTTAAACTCCCAGCTACATAATCTTGCAGGAGCAAGTCAGACTTGAAAACTAATAAACAACAATCCAGGACTGATAGACACTTTGACGGTTTTGATTTCTTAAAGGAAACTGGTAATGTGAACAGTTTCATTTTCAGAATACAGAAGACAGCAATGGAAAACTGAAGGCAAAATCAAAAGATGTTTCTGTATTTCCAAACAATAAAATAATATACAATGAATGTATATCTTAAAACCTTGGATCTCGGACCTTACTTTCTTCTTTGTTATTTAGTATTTCCTAGAGTTATTTTTATTTTTTAGAAATTTTTCTTCCTTCATCTTGTAAAGCACTTTGAGCTACACCACTTGAATGAAAATGTGCTATATAAATAGATGTTGTTGTAAAACATAAGAAACATGTAAAAGTGAAGGTTGAATTGTATGACTAAGTATTTTAAAACAATGTTATAAAATATTTTTTCTTTGATATCACTTACATAGTTTTGATAATTATTTTGCCGTGAATTTGAAGGAAAGTTGCGTATAGAGAATTAGCAAGTGAAAAACATTCACTTCTAAACAACTAGTCAACAAATCAGCAACTGAAGCACTGCAAAAATCTCAAGTGGCTTACACAAGTTCCTTACTGCTATGAAACTCAATTTCAATTCAATTCCATCTATTCTCACATAGAGTTCTTCACTGAGTAAAGCCTCAGAGTGCATACATATTACAACTTTAAGATAGCAGTAAAGCATTAAACCATATAACATTTATATACACAAACACATATAGCAGCATAAACAAGCAGTAAAGCAGAAATCAATCTTATTGGTTAAACATAACAAAACTGAGGTAATATAAACTCTTGTAAACAACAGACAACTGAGGAGAGCAAAAACAAACTACAGTTAACAGCATTCCTAGAAAAAATAAACCTCTGGGAGGTCCATGGTCATTTATGACAGACACAGTTTTGCTAACCTAAGTCATTTGACCACCCACATTAACAGAATTGGGACATTCTGACTGTAAGAAAATCTTAAAGAAAATGTTCAGAAGGACAGAAGATATTAAGTAATTAACTGGGATATAATGGGTGATATACCAAAAGGATTTCCATTTGTCAGGCAGACGTCAGAGCACATTTAAATCCAAATTAACCAGAACAGAAATCAAGATAAAGCAGAAGGCACACACTCCTAAATCTAACAACAACCTTTTACTTACTATCACTTCTTTTAGTTTGTTTTAGCTTCTTCAATCCCAAGAACGAACAAATAGGACATTTTTTATTGTGACAGCTCAATCACGTTATGTGACAAATAGCTGTCAAGTCACATGACTGGCAAATGACACTGTCATGAACATTATGAAGAAAATACCCCACAAAATGGTCGTGAAAAAACATGAAAGAAAAAAATGATATTAATAACATGTCCACAAAATACCAAAAAATGAATTAGAATCATATAACATCATACAAGTTACTGATAAAACATTCTTTAAAAAATGTATTTTAAACGTTTGTATCACCTTGCCACACAGCAAGCTTCCCAGAATCAAAACAACATACCCTTATTTCAAAGCTATAAGTTGGTGGATGATACTGATGTTTATAATTTTCACATACTGCTTTGATTGATTTGTCATTTTGTAAAATTTGTTAATTTGCTTTAAAGTTAATATTGTGTCATCTCACGCCTAATAAGGATAAAAAAGAGGTGTCAAAATTTGCCTTGCTTCAGGTGACATTATTTAAAGTGCAGTCTCTGGATAGATAGACAGCTTGATTGTGTTATGCGTCACATTACATCACTGTCAAGTTACATGACTGGCAATGGACATTGCCATCAGCAACAATAAGGTGGAGTTCATGAAAAAAATACCCCACAAAATGATAATGGAAACAAATAAAAATGATAATAGTAATGGGTCCACAAATGCCAAAAATGATTTAGAATCATACAAGTTCCTGACAAAACATTCTCATTGCATCTACTTTATTATTAAAGAATTTTAGTGTTGGTTCCCCTAAAATATAGCTTTTATACAGTACAGTGCATCCGGAAAGTATTCACAGCGCATCACTTTTTCCACATTTTGTTATGTTACAGCCTTATTCCAAAATGGATAAAATTCATTTTTTTCCTCAGAATTCTACACACAACACCCCATAATGACAACATGAAAAAAGTTTACTTGAGGTTTTTGCAAACTTATTTAAAAAAAAAAACTGAGAAATCACATGTACATAAGTATTCACAGCCTTTGCGCAATACTTTGTCGATGCACCTTTGGCAGCAATTACAGCCTCAAGTCTTTTTGAATATGATGCCACAAGCTTGGCACACCTATCCTTGGCCAGTTTCACCCATTCCTCTTTGCAGCACCTCACAAGCTCCATCAGGTTGGATGGGAAGCGTCGGTGCACAGCCATTTTAAGATCTCTCCAGAGATGTTCAATCCGATTCAAGTCTGGGCTCTGGTTGGGCCACTCAAGGACATTCACAGAGTTGTCCTGAAGCCACTCCTTTGATATCTTGGCTGTGTGCTTAGGGTCGTTGTCCTGCTGAAAGATGAACCGTCGCCCCAGTCTGAGGTCAAGAGCGCTCTGGAGTAGGTTTTCATCCAGGATGTCTCTGTACATTGCTGCAGTCATCTTTCCCTTTATCCTGACTAGTCTCCCAGTTCCTGCCGCTGAAAAACATCCCCACAGCATGATGCTGCCACCACCATGCTTCACTGTAGGGATGGTGCCTGGTTTCCTCCAAACGTGACGCCTGGCATTCACACCAAAGAGTTCAATCTTTGTCTCATCAGACCAGAGAATTTTCTTTCTCATGGTCTGAGAGTCCTTCAGGTGCCTTTTGGCAAACTCCAGGCGGGCTGCCTTGTGCCTTTTACTAAGGAGTGGCTTCCGTCTGGCCACTCTACCATACAGGCCTGATTGGTGGATTGCTGCAGAGATGGTTGTCCTTCTGCAAGGTTCTCCTCTCTTCACAGAGGGCCTCTGGAGCTCTGACAGAGTGACCATTGGGTTCTTGGTCACCTCCCTGACTAAGGCCCTTCTCCCCCGATCGCTCAGTTTAGATGGCCGGCCAGCTCTAGGAAGAGTCCTGGTGGTTTTGAACTTCTTCCACTTACGGATGATGGAGGCCACTGTGCTCATTGGGACCTTCAAAGCAGCAGAAATTTTTCTGTAACCTTCCCCAGACAATTCCTTTGACTTCATGCTTGGTTTGTGCTCTGACATGAACTGTCAACTGTGGGACCTTATATAGACAGGTGTGTGCCTTTCCAAATCATGTCCAATCAACTGAATTTACCACAGGTGGACTCCAATTAGGCTGCAGAAACATCTCAAGGATGATCAGGGGAAACAGGATGCACCTGAGCTCAATTTCGAGCTTCATGGCAAAGGCTGTGAATACTTATGTACATGTGCTTTCTCAATTTTTTTATTTTTAATAAATTTTCAAAAACCTCAAGTAAACTTTTTTCACGTTGTGATTATGGGGTGTTGTGTGTAGAATTCTGAGGAAAAAAATGAATTTAATCCATTTTGGAATAAGGCTGTAACATAACAAAATGTGGAAAAAGTGATGCGCTGTGAATACTTTCCGGATGCATGGTATATGACTCCATCATGGTCACTGGGATTAGTAGCAGAGAGTATGTAACAGAACCCAGAACATTACAGGTAGATTGCATTTTTAAGGCTGAATGATCTGCGGAGATGAAGGACAAATTGGTAAGCCATACTAAGGTTTAGGGTTAGTAAAATCTGTTGAAATACGGGCAATTATTTGTATCATTTGTGTTACCCACACTGCGGTGGGTTGGCACCCTGCCCAGGATTGTTTCCTGCCTTGTGCCCTGTGTTGGCTGGGATTGGCTCCAGCAGACCCCCGTGACCCTGTGTTCGGATTCAGCGGGTTGGAAAATGGATGGATGGATGGATGGTGTTACTCACAGCAACCATAATTTTATTTTTTATAGATTTATAAATGATTATGTACCTTTTGGTGTTCTGGTTTCCTCCCACAGTCCAAAGACATGCAGGTTAGGTGCATTGGCGATCCTAAATTATCCCTAGTGTGTGCTTGGTGTGTGGGTGTGTGTGTGTGTGTGTGTACCTTGCGGTAGGCTGGAGCCCTGCCCGGGATTTGTTCCTGCCTTGCGCCCTGTGTTGGCTGGGATTGGCTCCAGCAGACCCCCGTGACCCTGTAGTTAGGATATAGCGGGTTGGATAATGGATGGATGGATGGAGGGATGGATGTACCTTCTCTTACCTTGCATAGCAATTGGATTCTTTCAGGTTGGATCTTTCTGGTTACCCAGTGTGCACCTCTCTGTATATAAGCATGTGGGGTGCTGAAGGGTTTATTATGCATGTTTTTTGATGTATGGTGGGGTGTGGTGGTGTAGGTGTTACAGTTGCTGCTTCAGAGTTCCAGTCAGCCAGCATGCCTTGAATTTCTGCACTATCTATAAATTCATCATTGACAATAACAAGCCTATGTGCCCCTGTAAACATAAGAGCTTAAATTGATTTTTTTTTCTTCTGTTTTCTTTCCACCATTTTAGGATCTCTGGCAATTACAGTGAATTGGGGGTCACCTAGGTGAACAACAGATAGCCTTTAACTTCTCTTAACTTTTAATCACACCCTAAGCTACAAATGTTGACTGACTGTATTCCTTTCATTTCATTTAACCACTTCATGTGCAACTTTAGTGCTTCAGGGGACAAGAAATGAACTAAAGCCATCATAGTGAATCCAATTATTTTTATTTTCAGTTGACTTGCGGCAGGGGATTGGGTCATACTTAATGAACCCCATTAGACATAAGCAAAACCAAGACTACTGTTAAACTCATTGAACCTATGCCAGCTCACTGTTTCACATTAACAGTTCATATTGGGCTCATAATGTCTGACTTTTGTTAAGGCCTGAAGAGAGGCAAAATGTGTTTTTATTTGTCTGCCAAATTAATATTTATTTACTCAGAGCATTTACATACTGGTATTTGTTGGCTTTCACTCATTGCTTGTGGTCCAACATAAGTATACATTTTTATGAAATCAGCACCCATCTTGAACTTTTATCCATTTACTAAGATGCAATTTCCAATACCCAATGCCTTATAGTTTACTTTATGAAAACAGATAGATATATGGCTGGTATGTGGGACGAGGTAGTAACATGAGGGCAACATTCTCATTGCACAGTATTATTTTTATTATTTTTTGTCTTTGGTATAGGACTTCCTCAGACCTGGGAACAGGAACAGAAACAGTTATTGTAGATGGTATAACCCTCTCTCCACTCTCCCTGGTGCACAGTTAAATCAGTCTGGGGAGACCAGAGAGAGGGTTACACCGTCTGTAATAACGATTTCTATTGCATATGTGAAACTCACATGCCTGACACCTGTTTTACCATCGAAATGGCCTACTTCTGCCATCTGTTCTCTTGACAAACTCAAGCTGCAATAGTAGACAGTGCAAGGGTGATGTTAATGAAGCTTCCTTTAGCCTAACTCTGCTCTGAAATGAAGAAAAGAAAATCATGTGTTCTGCTCATAATGTTGGTATTACTTAATAAATGTCAAATAGATCACTAAAATTATCCCAAATGATGCAATTTCATCCAAAGGTTATGCTTCTTATTTCATGGAGTCGCAAAATTTGGTTTGAGGCCTCCTAAAAAAGCCATAAAAGCAGGCCATGACCTCTACTGGTCAGCCCAGGAGTGTCTCACCCCAATTCAGCTAGTCCCCCAACTGCTACCTGCAAGTTTCAGCCTAGGCAAGCCCAAATTGGGAAAATGGCATTTAAAGTTTTAAATAGCAAAAATGTTAGAAAAAAAAAATCTAAAATGCCTTACAAGGGAGAGAACCATCAAAGTCTGGCTTGTATAGACAAATCCAAACCAATAATCTTAATAAATGAAGATATGTATTAATACAAAATAGAAAAGTATAATAAAATATTGAAAAAAAACAAACTGTATTTGCCTAATTGGCAATCCTAAGGCAGAAAAGTCTAAATTCCATCATGTGTCAGAGAATCAATAAATCTAAAAGAAAATCTCTACTTACAAAATAAACTCTAATCAGTCTCAGTGCACCACTCCTGCTGTAGGTCTTGCTTTTGACTCCTAAGATAAAGTTAGAAAGGGGAACCTTCAGCAGTAATATCGGAGAGGCCTCACCTCACTCTACCCACAATGTACAGGGGATGGCAGAAAAATTAAAGGAACAGTACATGATTTACAAACATTATACAATACTTACAGAAATAACATAAAGACATGAAAATTACTAAAATAAATAAATAAATACAAGCCAGGAAAAAATCCAAAGCTCTAACAAAATATTGCTGATGTTAAAGCAAGCTTACCACTGTTACAGTAAGTGAGCTGGTGGCTTCTGATATCCCATACAGAAGTATCAAATGTGGCCAGTCTATGTGATGCCCCACAAAAGTACAAAGTGGTGTGGAATTAGTTGGCAGATTGAGTATCTGTGTATAATGTAATTAGTCTATGTAAGATGTTAATTTCCTAGAGAATAGAATTCTTTTTTTTCATGGATGTGCTCTGAGGGATTACCTGGAAGGCTCAGGTACGGCTATTAATACTGCTCCACAGCAGGAAGGGGCACTATTGCTAACAATATGGTCCTATTAAAGCTCTGAGCAGTCCCCAGAAGTTCATGCCTAGTCTCACCCACAATGTAGCACTAAGTTCTGCCCCAAGTATGGAATTTGTACTTAATGTATAATCTTTACAAATTATTACAAGTGTACAGTAATCCCTCCTCCATCGCGGGGGTTGCGTTCCAGAGCCACCCGTGAAATAGGAAAATCCGCGAAGTAGAAACCATATGTTTATATGGTTATTTTTAGAATGTCATGCTTGGGTCACAGATTTGCGCAGAAACACAGGAGGTTGTAGAGAGACAGGAACGTTATTCAAACACTGCAAACAAACATTTGTCTCTTTTTCAAAAGTTTAAACTGTGCTCCATGACAAGACAGAGATGACAGTTCTGTCTCACAATTAAAAGAATGCAAACATATCTTCCTTTTCAAAGGAGTGCAAAGCAAGCAGTCAAAAAAAAAATCAATAGGGCTTTTTGGCTTTTAAGTATGCGAAGCACCGCCGGTACAAAGCTGTCGAAGGCGGCAGCTCACACCCCCTCCGTCAGGATCAGAGAGAGAGAGAGAGAGAGAGAGCCACAGAAAAACAAACAGTCAAAAATCAATACGTGCCCTTTGAGCTTTTAAGTATGCGAAGCTCCGTGCAGCATATCCTTCAGGAAGCAGCTGCACACAGCCCCCCTGCTCACACCCCCCTACGTCAGCGCAAGAGAGAGAGAGAGAGAGAAAGTAAGCTGGGTAGCTTCTCAGCCATCTGCCAATAGCGTTCCTTGTATGAAATCAACCGGGCAAACCAACTGAGGAAGCATGTACCAGAAATTAAAAGACCCATTGTCCGCAGAAACCCGCGAAGCAGCGAAAAATCCGCGATATACATTTAAATATGCTTACATATAAAATCCGCGATGGAGTGAAGCCGCGAAAGGCGAAGCGCGATATAGCGAGGGATCACTGTACACTTAAATTAAGTTGTAACAATGCATTATTAAAACATAAGGAAAAGGACTGAAGGTAACTAAAGAGTTAGCCAAATGTGACTTAAAGCTTCAGCATGCAAGGTCTGCCTCATCTCAGAGAAACCACCAGCTCGATTTTCGATGGTTAGAATGAAGTAGATGAGTAACAAACACCCCTCTAGAAAGCAAGGATAAACTAATGGGAAAGCCCAAAGACCCCTCATATGAAGCAGCATTAAGTCAACAGAAAAGTCTGCAGGACTCTCCTTTCAACCAGGTGATATTCAGTTAATGGGAGAGTCAACAGGAGTCTAAAAATATTGGTGCCACTTGTTGAGTGAATGGAATAATAAAGCCCTGCATATTATGCACATTAAGAGTCAGGTGATGTGATGTATTAGATGAGGTAATGTAACAGAAAAGTGTAAAAGCAGACCAATTTTATATTAATTGCTCACTTCATTGACTGAGACATTTGAGCATATCTGTGTGTAAATATAGAATTGTTCTGCATCTGCTCTCTGTGAATGAATCTTTGTATACGGAAGAAAGATTTTCCACAGCACAGTCTTGGACCTTTATAAGCAGGTGACCTGACAGAAGGAGGTAATCTTTTGGACCCTGCATGAAGATGAGACCATGTTCCCTGACGCTACAGTGAAGGCAAAGTGCACTGCTGTATAATTTTGTTGTTTTCTTTATTATATAAAAAGATAATTAAACAGGGTTTTGCTTGCTTGGATTTTGCACCCACATGCATAATATACTGTAGATAATTGAAAATTAAACAAAGCCAGAGTAAGATTTCAGTGTTCAGCCAACAACAGAGCACTAACAAGACCTCCTAGTTTTCAAGTGATGTTTTGTATGCTGCTGTCAATGAATTCTGGCAAAAAAATTCTAAAGAGATACTGTGAATTTTACAACGTAGTGTAAAGTAGAATGAAACTACTTTCACTGATTACCATTTGGAATTAGAGGTTATGGTGGGTGGCCAGGGCCCCTGCCCAGCCAGGATGCCTTCACGCTGGAAGGACCGGGGGAGGTTAACGTGGCCAGAGCATTACCTCACCTGAAGTGCATGGTGGCACCTCCCTTGGGTTGCAGTGGTGCTCCATGGGAGTTGGAGTTTCATACAGCCCTGTTGGGATCCATGGGCACCGCCAAGGGGTGCTGTAGCTCCTGCTGAGCCTTTCTTGGCATCTCTTCTGCCACACCCGGAGCACCTGGAGCACCCAGGCCAGCAGACACTACTCAGAGAGCCAGAATTGGGAGGAGGGAAATTAAGTTTGTCCGGAGGAGTGGAGAAGAAAAAGAGAAAGAAAAGGAGAAGAGTATTTTGTTGTGTTTTTGCTTTTGGGACTGTGCTAAACTTGTGAGAAACAGGGGAAGGTGTTTTACCCCAAGGTAAAAAGAAAATAAAAAGTCTGGTGTGTTTTGCAGTTGTGCCTCTGTGTCTGTCTGTGCCAGCTTGGGGTGGCGGTGCCCACCTTGGAGGTCCACAAGGTGTTTTTCAAAAAGACATTAGGATTGTTGTGAAAACAGGACAGTCTGCAGTGCTACGCTGGTAACATAACAGAAGGACAAGAGACAAAGCAACAGAAAGCCATAACAATCCTGAAAAGTAGTGTTTTGAAAATGAATGAGGCATGTTGTTTATGAAAGAAGGAGAGACTATTGAGAGAGACATCAGCTGAAAAATCAGCAGATCTGAAAGCCACCAGTAATATTCATGTATTTGTGGTATGTGGAGAATGCAAGTTATAATCCTTTACCTTTGGCACTATTTTGCAAACCTGTCAGAAGCAACAACACCACTCAAAGACCTGTTTAACAAAGAAATTGCTTGAGTACAGCACTTCAGTTATGAGAAAATGAACAATTAGGCTTTTGGTGGTTATCCACAAACTGTCTCAACCAACATCAACAAAGAAAAAAGTGACGAATTACTTTAGAATTACAAGAAAGACTGGTCTCAGAGAAGAATCAGCAGGGAAAGGCATTAGAAATTGTGAGGGGACGATAGTTCAGTTGAAGTGGAACCATTACAACTACCAAAGTGAGACTTGTTTTTCGTTTAATTCCCAATAAATAGTGAAGCAACAACAAATGATTGGTACTCATTGTCTTATTAATAGCCACTGTTCAAAAAACTGTAATATGGTTATATCTTTCATGTCCTCCAATATTCAACTGCTTTAACAGATTCAGAGATGTTCAAAAAACTTATTTATAAATATTTACTCAGGTTAAATATTCTATATATGCAATGTCTGTAGTTATTGTAATAGCTGTGGACAAACAAACATTAGAAACTCAAATGAAAATTGAAACAAAAATGAAGCTGCATGTAATGCACTTTATATATGAACGTTACTGTACTACCTCAATAAGAGACAGTGAAAAAGATTTTAAATGCAGGATCAGGAGATGAAACAAAATACAAGCAGGGATCATTACCAAAAAAGGACAAACTGATCTTTCACAAAGCCACAGTCAGAAACCATTGCACGAAATGAAATAATTAAAAAAAAAAAAGATGAGAACAGAAAGGAACAGAGAAATGCTCATTGAGTGTTTTTATCCAAACACACATAAATTGGAACTTATACAGTAGGTCAGGCTAATGATGACATGCCATACTCTCATGGAACTCTGTGAAAGTTAACTAGACAATGGTTGATACTTCTGTCAAAAAACAGCAGTGCTCATGAACTATCCAAAATGCCATTGCAGGAAGACGATAATGATATTTAATTTGTAAAGGAAGGCAGATAGAAAAAAACTAATGTGAAAATTAGATTCCCTGGGTATAGAAACACCTGTTTAGCTGCATGGATCTTATTACCACAAAAGTATGTTCAAAACATGAAAGCTCTTGGATTTAATCCCACTTGTGGCATTTAAATATGGAAAGTCGGTATTAATTTACTAGATGCTGCCCTAGCACGTTGCTGTGAATTCTGCCACAATAAAGCTCAAAAATGGGCAAAAAACTCAAAAAAAAAAAAAGTCAGACCTGTTCTCAATATAGTGTAGGCCTCACCCTAAGCAGCCTAGCCCCAGACTCAAATGGCAGATTTCTGGCCTGCATAACCCCAAAAATGTGTGGCAAAGACTTTTCCATATCAAAAATGCACATAAATGTCCAAACATTGGAGGAGAGGGAAACCAATTGTCTAAAGGACAATTAAAAAGTTCCTTTAAATTTTAAATACTGTATTTAAGATGGCGGCACGGTGGCGCAGTGGGTAGCGCTGCTGCCTCGCAGTTGGGAGACCTGGGGACCTGGGTTCGCTTCCCGGGTCCTCCCTGCGTGCAGTTTGCATGTTCTCCCTGTGTCTGCGTGGGTTTCCTCTGGGCGCTCCGGTTTCCTCCCACAGTCCAAAGACATGCAGGTTAGGTGGATTGGCGATTCTAAATTGGCCCTAGTGTGTGCTTGGTGTGTGACTGTGTTTGTGTGTGTCCTGCGGTGGGTTGGCACCCTGCCCAGGATTGGTTCCCTGCCTTGTGCCCTGTGTTGGCTGGGATTGGCTCCAGCAGACCCCCGTGACCCTGTGTTCGGATTCAGCGGGTTGGATAATGGATGGATGGATGGATGTATTTAAGATATTTGAAGATTCAGGAAAATGTAAAACAAGGCAAGACAGGACCAAAAGGAAGAAAAATAGATTTTGTCTAAGAAAAAAGATAAAGAAAACAAATCAAATGAAATTAAAGTAGGACTCAAAGCAAGAAAATCCAAATAGCAAAAGCAGTACAAATGGAAATTAAAGAATCAAAGACAATAAAGCAAGGCTGATGCCACAATAGGGCATCATGTAGTCAAGCTGTTTATACAAAATTGGAGCAGAATTTAAACAGAATGGGATATTCAGAGTTCTGGAATGGAAGCAAAAATGCATTAATTGGGGTATTTATTGTATAGAGAAGTAAACAAAAAGCAGAGATTTGACTAACGTAAAAATTTCATATTCATCTCAATTTTTTGCAGTACCTCATCATCACCATTTTACAGGAAGATGTTCTGTGTGCTACACCCTCCACTACAAGACTGCAAGAGCTACAAAAAAAATAAAAATAAAACGCCAACCGCTTTCAATCCATCTTGAATAATATGGGAGTGTTTTCTGTCATAAAAGCTTTTAATGCAGCTTTTTGCATCCAATGGTAAATCAAATCCCTCTGTTCAGTGAAGCGGTTAGCATTGCTGCTTCATTCTCAGTATTTAAGTGAGACCAAAGACATGCATGTTAAGTGAACTGGCGAATCTAAACTAGCCTGCTCTGGACTGGCACCTGGATTGACTCCTTCTTTGCACCTGATGGTGCCTGGTTAGAATCCACCATCCCTGACAGTCCACTGAAATAGATTAACATGAGAGCTGAAAGCAAAAAAGACTCAGAAAAGTGGACTGAGAAAAACTGAATAATGAATTAAATTTGGGTGACATTTTCGACATCCCACATACAACTGAGTCTCCTTTTGAATAAGTGATTTTTTTCTGTTTTCCATTCTTGCAACTTTAGTTGCCAACATCTGGAAAAATGAGAATGCCATAGCAGCATGAAAATCCATAACCTCATTATATGGCATATAGGGGGCATTCAGTTATACTAAGTGCAAAGCATATGTTCGCATATGAATTTCAGTGATGTTTTGGATTAATCAACATATGCACATTGGTATAATCAGACTTCACTTAATGTATACAAAATATTATAGTTATACTTAGAAGGAACATTAAAAATATGGATATGCAAAATACCTGTGATTTTTAAAAATAAATTAATGTAATCTGTCTGCCATGTTTCGGTTATCCCAGCACCATTAGGCTCAAAAGTAAGAACTGGTCCTTGATATGAGTCACACATTCAGACAAGGCCAGTTTTGAGTAACCAATTAATTAATTTACAGGAATTTAGGATTTGAAGAATACCTGAAAAAAAAAACACATGGACAAAAGGAGCACAAGCAAACTTCAAATAGCCTGTGACCAGACTGGCTTCAAGCCCATGTCTCTGAAACTATGAGGCAACTGAGGCAACCACTGCACCACTGTGCCACCCAGCTTTCAATATGTGATGCATATTAGTGGTAAAATATATGGACCGCTAAACAGTAATAATCAATATTGAAGCATTAGGCTTTTTGAAGATAATTACCCTATTTACAGTGATTATATGAGTATTTACTCACATGGAAGTTTCACTTTTATGGTTACAGTGTATATAACATTGAATTACAGTGGATTTAATTGGGGTTTTTTTGACACTGATCAACAGGAAAAGGACTGTTTAAAGTCAAAGTGAAAGTGCAAAATGGTCTAAATTAATCATAAATGTAAAACACAAAATAACTGATCCATTAAGTATTTGTCCCCTTTAATATGAAACACTCCAAGCACACCTAAATCCTCACTAGTGCAGCCAGTTGGTTAGAAGTCACATAATTAGTTCAGTGGAGGTCATTTGTCTAATATAGTCAGAGAGTTTCAGTTGATTGTGGTATAAATGCTCCTGTACTTGGGAGGTCCAGCATGCAGTAAGACACAATCATGGCCTATCATACACACTGAAGACAAAGGAACAATCCGAGCTACTCCATGAATAGGTGGTTGAAATGCACAAGTCAGGGGATGGAAGCAAGAAAATATCCAAGTCACTGTTTATCTCATGGAGTCCAGTTAAATCAGTCATTAAGAAATGGAAAGAATAAGGCAGAGCTGTAAATCTATCTAGTGCAGGTCATCCACAAAAACTGAGTGATTGTGCAAGAAGATGACAAGTAAAGGGGGCCAGCAAGAGAGTTATGATGACTCTGAAGGAACTGAAAGCTACAGTGATTGAGACTGGAGAGATTGTATATTCATCAACTGTTGCCCGGGTGCTTCACCAGTCACATCCTTAAAGAACAATGAGAAAGAGAAATGCACTATTAATAAAAATGCAGCTGACATCTCAGCTACAATTTTCCAAAAGGCACATAGGAGGCCCTGAAGTCAAATGGAAGAAGATTCTATGGTCTGATTGAGCTTTTGGACCATCTGACTAAATGCCATGTTTGGGTTAAGCTAAACAATGTATATCATCAAAAACACACCACCTGCCTGTGAGGCATTATGGTGGAAGAATCATGTTGTAGAGGTGCATCTCTGCAGCAGGACATGGAAGGCTTGTTAGGGTAAAGAGCAAAATATGCAGACATCCTGAAAAAAACCTGATGCAGTATGCAAGAAATCTGGAACTTGGGTGAAGATTTGTTTTCCACTAAGACAGTGACCAGAAGCACAAAGTGAAAGCTACACAGGAATGGATCGAAAATGAGAATGTTAATGTCCTGGAGTGGCTAAATCAGAGTCCAGATCTCAATCCTATTGAGAATTTGCAGCTGGACATGAAAAAATCTCTTCACTCACAATAGCCATGAAAGCCATCAGAGCTTGAGCAGTTCTGCAAAGAAGAATGAGTAAAAATGGCAGTGTCTAGATTTACAAAGCTAATAGAGAGAGGACCGATTCTGTCATGGGTACCAAAGATGCATCTACCAAATACTGATCCAAAGAGGGCAAATATTTATGCAATCAATTCTTTTGTGTTTAATAGTTATACTTAATGTACATCATTTTGCAGAGATCTGTTTTCACTTTGACATTAAAGAGTATTTTCTCTTGATCAGTCTCAGGAAAGCCACATTAAATTCACTGTGATTCAATGTTGTATAACAGTAGAATGTGAAACCTTTTTATAGACACCGTAACCTCTAAGTTTTAACATATCACAATTTCCTCAGTATCTGACCTTACTTGGAATCTGCAGAAGAGTAGCAGCTTAGTCAAGGTAGCATTTGCATCAAGTCTAAAGGCAGCTCTTGGAAATTCATATTCATGGCAAGATCAAGAAAAAGAGAAAACCCAAAAGGTGCACAGATTTATCCCTCAGTCTGGTGATGGCGTTTTAAGACAAAGGTTCACTAATCATGGCACTGGAAAGTGTAAAAAAAGTACCACTTTTAGATTAGCACATGTTAGTAAGGACTTCACTGTACTCTGTCAGTCAGTCTGATGGCATCTTTTGATAAAGTGCTTTGTGGTCACAATGAAAGCGTGACATAACATAGTGATGGACTGATTGATTGAAACAACTGAAGCCTTTATCCAGTTAACCAACAGTCAAGTTTAAGCATTTCTTTTATATAGCATTTAAGAACAAGAGTCCTATGAGCAGAGGGGTGATTATGGGAGTGCTGGTCCGGGGCAGTGCTCACCCAAGAGGGTCATCTGCTCACTCAAAAAAATCAGGCAGCTGGTGAGATGCTAGGATCTGTGGTAGCAACAGGTTGAAAGTTTGAACCCACAGATATTGAAATGCATAATGGACACAAACAAACCCACATTTCTGAGCATTCAGAGTCTCTTTATATCACCACTGACCTGACAGCATGTCTAAGTGCCTGAGATGACCAGAATGCTACCCTCACATACTGTAGAAGATGCTAAACTCCAAAATAGCACTGAGAGACCAAAAGAGATAAGACATTGGTGCTACCAAGTTCCATGGCACATAGGTATACAGTGGGATTAAAGTCTACATAAGCCCAGACAGACAGGACTTCATCTTTAAGTATGAGGTTACATTAAGCGTTTCCTGAAAGATGATAGCCTGCCACTTACCTCACCCGAGTAAACCTTTCCTAGAGTACAGCACCTTAGCTGAGTTTACAGAATCAACACAGCAATACCATGCTGGGACGACGTGCCATTTGATTAATCAGATAATCTGAAAATCCAGAATAGCTTGATCTTTAATTATAACAGATAATCAAGGCTCTGTTGTTAGAGAGCTTAGTGCAGCACGTGAAGTTTCAGAATTTTGAGTTCATCCCTGTTAGCACATGTATTTTCTGGCTGGCTTCACTCTGGCTTCAAGAATCCAATTAACATCCTTTAATCCCTAAATGATTAGCACGCAGCTACTGCTTGGATCGCATCACTGATAATTACCATTGATTTCACATTTCCCTCTAAGGTTTTTTTTTTTTAATTCTCTTCTTTAAAGAAAAATGTTTAATCTCTGCTGCTTTCCATCTCTCTAGCCCACTGCATATTTATATCTGACCATGCCCGACAAACGTATGTTATTAGATTTACTGACCATTTTTTGTTTCAGATGGATTAGTGCCATAAAATATTGCTAATCAGATGTAAATTCTTCTGCTGGTTAGCACGATGGAGATCAAGATGTAGTGAAGAGATCAAGATGAAAATGAGACCCACAGTGATGCGGTGTTACACTGCTCTTTCAGGCAGACAGGCTTGGCAAGAGAGAGCAGTGTGAGTAATGGGTCACTTGATTACTTAATTACTTTTGCAAACTGACACCTTTTAGGAATTATATACCGTGTTTGAGGTGCTATTGAGGTTTGTCTACAACAAATCTGCTGAAATGTCCATTCCTTTTCTTTATTTTTAATTAAATGGGCTCAAGGCCCAAACAACTTGATAGAGAGATGAAGGCACACATTAGTCCAGTGGTTTAAACATAGCCTTAAACTGACAGCAGGGGCTTCTGTTCAATCAGTCTGTTTGTTATGCAGTGCTAGGGATATATACAACAAATGAATCCTACTCGTTCATTTTACCTACTTACTATATTCAGGATCACACTGCAAATAAAACTGTAAACTTAGGCTCCATCCACACTACTATAACTTCTTTTTAAAATGCAGATATTAGATATTATCTGCTGTCACACACTTGAGCATCGGAGGCAGCTAATGGGATTGAATGGATGTAATTACATGCCGGACCAGGGGATGGCAGTGTACACTAATCCTTTCTCTCTTTCCTCTGCAGAGCAGCCAAAGGAGTCTAAGGATATCACTTTTGGTTCCAGTCATACTGACGTCACTTCCTCTAGGTCACGTTTTTAAAAATGTCAATAAATTCTGTTTTTGACTCCAGTCTGTAAAGACATATTTTTGTAATCTAACTGCACATTTCAAGTATATGGGGCGGCTACCCCAAACCTTTTTCTGTTTCCTTGTTATCTTATTTCCACACTGCCTTAGTGAGTTTTATGCTGTGGTGTGCTGGGCTGGTAACATCACTTCCAGAGAGGCCCACTGAATCACCAAACTAATTTAAAGGGCAGGCTCAGTTATAGGACACACGCATGGATGTCGTAGCAAAGGAGAGAATTAAAGCAAAACTGATTACCATTATGAATAATGCTGCACACGGACACACTAACACTAAATATTTTCAGCCAATGAATTATTGATCAGAATAACGGTGTTAAGAAACACCACTGGGGCTTCTTTATACCAATGGCAACTCGTCTACATAATGCCTCAATGTGACTACCAAGTCACAAGTTTTCTTTCTTTTTATATTCTTGCTTATTAGTCATTTTGGGATGTGATCAGACCACAGTGTGTGTGTGTGTCTATCTATTTATCTATCTATCTATCTATCTATCTATCTATCTATCTATCTATCTATCTATCTATCTATCTATCTATCTATCTATCTATCTATCTATCTATCTATCTATCTATCTATCTATCTATCTATCTATCTATCTATCTATCTAAGAATCTGTGAAAAAGTATTTCTAGTTTCCTTTCATTATCACAAGAATACTTTATAAACATGAATGACATACTTTTTAAATTGAAACATTTGCTACTTCATAGTGGATGTATTAGGTACATTTTAAGCCATTTCTTTATAATGGGACTACCAGTACTCATAAGTTCTATTATAAAACACAAGAGCAGATTAGTTATTGTTTGAATATTTAAAAAATATGCTTCAATTTTGAACACAATTTCATGTGGCAAAAAATATATACTGTATCATGATTGTGAATAAAAGACTTGAAAAATATTGAATGTATCATGCCCATCAGTGGACTCGCTCGCTCCTGTCTTGCTCAAAGTGCAGCCAGGTTCCTCTCCGACTCCCAACAACCTTTGTAGGATTGAGAAACATGGACAGATGGATGTACTAAAAGAGCTAACGGGTTCTTGCATCCAACTCTCTGCTGACTTTGGGTTGTAATGTGGATGGATAAAAACATAGCCTTAAAAACAGAGACTCTAATCATGCTCTGATTTGTTTGTGCGTATTATGTAGTGTTTTCCTGATTAGATCCTGCTCATTACAATGTCTCATTTCCAGAATGGTCTCCCTTGATGTGAGAAAAACATATTCCAACCCAGAGGACATAAAGGAGATGCTTTCAATGGTGGTTGTTGTGTTGCTTACCTGTATGCATCTAAATTGTGTTTTGTGCAGTTTAAATGCTGCATACATATGCAAAAAGCAAATAATATACTCGTTGCTACATTTACTCATGAGGCCGATGGCATTACCATCACTTCAAGGATGTTTCCACTGATACCCAGTGCAGGCAAACATTTATGTCATGTGCATCTTCGGTTGTGTTAGTGTGGATGAAATGAAAATGCTAGTGTGGATGGAGATTGTTTTCATTTCATTTAAAAATGCCATACTAGTGTGAACATAGCCGTAACAAACAAGTTTTATTTAGGGTGACTTAGTTTGGACTAGTACTCACTGAGCAATCACTGTACACCTATCTCTACCACAATTATTAAAAAAAGAAGTCAGTAGTAGCAATATAACAATTGAAAAGTATCACTGACTTTTCTTTTAAATTATTTATAGTCTTTCCGCATCCTATAAAAATATTTGAGACCTTGTTTAGGGGTGGGGTTTCAAGGTCATGAAATCTCACATTCATTATTGGAATAGATTTTTTTTCATTATGTTAAAAATGAATATTATTCTCCAATTTGTTTTTGGTATGGGTGCAACCAGTTTGAGATCTTTATTTTCTTTTTTGCCAAGCAGTTGCTGGGTACGGTCAACCAGAAGTGTGCAGCAGGACATCATGGAGTCAAAGGTATAAAGGTCAGCATTGGACACTTTCCAGTTCGTCCAAGTTTGTGGATACTCAAAGTATTACTTAGAGTTCTTTTTGTGTGATTTATGTAAAAGCTGTTTGGTTATGAACTTTATTCTAGTCCTGACTTGATTTACATTTTTTGTTTTGGCTCAAGTTATGTGTACCAGTGGCTTTAAAATAATTTTCTATAATTCCTATTACACATCCTAACTTTGTTATCAAGACTGATCTTAGTTTTCTTTTTAACCTTACTCTATCTTCTTATTCCAGTTTATATAATTGTTGCCACCCTGTACAGTCAGTACATAAAGTACCCTGGGACTGAGCTTATTAGCAAAAGGCATTAATTCTTATGATACCATCAATTAGTTAAATAGTGTCACAGCAGTGCATGCTGGCACCAAGTGCCAAGAGATTCTTACTCTTTACATCACTCTTTTAGGTAGCTCATTATCCTTAGAAAGACAGCTCACTGTTGCTGCATTAGTTGGAATCCATATGTGTCTACTGCATGCTTACCTTTCTTACAGGATTCCCTGTATCTGGCTCTGAAGCTGCTCATTTGTTTGAAGGAATGCCAGCTCATACTAATGTTGACTCATCCCCAGGTTTGTCAGCCCTTCCTGTCTCCAGGAGCCACTTCCAACTTCTTGCAATGCAACAATGGAGTGATCTTCGCCTTTGCTGTATTCATGAAGCCCGTGACAAAGACACGTCAGCATGATGTTGTCTTTAGCACTTAATTGTCAGGTAATGCAGCAGATATTTTAAGTGCCATGCTTTAATGTGGTGTGGCAGAGGTTTTTAACATTTTTATGGTGATCTATCTATTATATATGATGTCACATGTGTGCATCTGGGGGTCCCCTAGCAAGCTTGACTGATAAAAGCACTACCATTCTGGGGAGCCAGTAAGGCACTCCTACCCAGCCATGACATCACTCTTTCTAGTCCAGCCACCATATAAAGCAGCAGCCCAAGAAGGTGGCATATAATTGCCAAACAGGATACGAGTCTATTAAAAGCTAATTCAGGAAACAAAAAAATCACTTAAAGGCCATTTGGTTAATATTGTTATCAGTGTTTTTTTAGCTTTGTATTACTAAGCCCACATTTGTTCCAGCTACTGACCGCTTTCTTGTCGCTGGTCTCAGTGAGCATAAGACCCTCCTTGTCTGGAGCTGCAGATACATCTTGTTACTGTCTTCCTTCACTAACTGATGCTGCAAACTTTGTATCAGGTTCAGATCTTAGCTTTGAGACTCTCCCTTAATTGCTGCTGTATAATGTCTCTCTGATCTGCCTCATCCTGTGCCTGCACAGTTTTACCATCAGGATTGCTTCCACTGCTCACATGGGGCAAGAGGGAACTCGATTTGCCAAACTTTTCCCTGGGTCCATGAGCCTGAAGCTCCCAAGCTCTAGCAGTGACTGTGTGCCCAGTGTGATGCAAACTTAGGAGTTGGAAAAGATGTAGAGGAGCAGCAGGGGTCATCTGTCTTCTGTACCTTCATTGCAACTGGCATTAGAAATGATGGATGTCTGCCATGAAACTCTCCAGCAACTTCTCAGAACAGCATAGTAAGTCAATTTTTGGGGTTCTGGGGCACTCAGCGCTTTACTGTTACACTGTAGGTCATTTCCTTGTCCCACTCCTGACATCAATGCAACCGCCATATCTCAACCAGAGTTTCTAATTCATGTTGTATGTCTCTTTTATTCATTCTTGATTCCTTCATTTATGGTGGTTATGTGTATCATTATTTATTTTTGACTTTGTTTATGTATTTATGTAAACTGCTTTTGTTATGTTCCATGTGTTTTGTAGGTGGTCCCCCAAGAGGCGGGCCACCTGCCAGTCACTGCCTATAAATCCAGAGGATCTTCAACAGTTCATTTTGAATGTACTTACTAGTGGTGAGTTCTTGTGTTTTGTGAATTTCTGTATTGTTTCAACCTTCTGCTCTGTGTTTTGAATTTTAAGGAATCTGCTTTGAAACTCGTATGATTTGGATTGCCTTCTTATTACAGATAATTCCATTTTGTCTTTTGTGCCCCACGGAGCATCGTTGTTAATGGAGAACATTTTTTGTGAAGAATAAATCTTTATTCAATAAAGATTCTATTTGGCCCTTTTTGTGTTTAGTCAAGGTTTTTTGTCCCACTTTAGTGGGGCATTTTTGGAAGAACTTTTTGGACGTATGCACTTTGGGACTTCTAGTTCATGACAGTAGCACTGGAATACTGCTCGCTGTTACCTCACCAATTAGAATTTATATGCGATGTTGGCAGGATTTTGTTTTTTTTAGGCTCTGAAACTTCTCGTTTAAATGATGGAATGTCATACTGTTGGTGACTCATCCCCAAGTTGATGCAACTTGTCAGTGCTGTAACAATATCAGTAAGCATCCATTAACAAATGCATGGGTCTGCCACAATCTTTGCAGGGGCATATTTCAAGGGAACACTGAGGAAGAATATTGAGGTTACTGCCTGTTTTTCCTCTTCTTATGCAAATGGGGTGTCTACAACTCAGAAAAATTCCTTTGACTGCAATTTCAACCAACCATGAAACTCCACCTCTCTAACTCTCCCAAGTCATCACCCAGCATAGTGCTTCTGTGGATAAGCAAGGGATCTTTTTAGACACACAGGTATAACCATAGCATTGAGCTCTCATCTTTTGTGTTGTTTTTGCACCATCTTCACTGTGGTAATGATACAAATGTGCGCTCAATGATTATTGTGATCAATTAAATGATAAATGATAACTGAAACATGGTCTGGCACAGCAATGGCTCAAGACTATGAGACCCCACTAAACCAGGCAACCAGAAGACAAAACAGAACACCTTACTTGTGAATCAAAGTTAGAATGTAATCAAAACTGAAATGAACAATCCGACTGCTAGGTCCTATTTGAAAAGAAGCTAAGGGATAATACATAGTGCAATTTGCCATTATATTTCTGTCATCAATTCTGCTTTTATAGCATCATCAGAACAACAATCAAGGTGATTTGACTTTTAAAACATCATTTTTATTTGCAAATCGAACACTCGTTATCACCAGATTGCCAGTCCCTGCCTCTGAAAAGCATTCATACATCATGGTGCTGCCTCCACCCCATTTTACAGTAGGGACAGTGTGACCTGGCCGGTGTGCAGCATTTGATTTATTTCACACGTAAAACTTAATGTTCTGCTTTAGCCTCATCAGACCACAAGACTTTCTGCCACATCTTTGCTGCAGTATCTTTGAAGAAATGTTTTACAAATTCTTTATGGCCATGTTTTGGGTTTTTTTCCAGCTAGGGCCTCTTCCTTACCACACTTCCCTCAGTGACAGTAACAGTTGGTGCCATAGTAGCTCATCTGATAAGCACCATTTTTGTTCAGCAACTAAGTTTCAAGGGTGATCCTGACCTAGGTGCTGTGAATGTAGATTTATTTTTTTTTCCATTTCTGTATGATGGACTGCACTGAGCTCCAAGGTATGTTTAGTGGTTTTCAGATGGTCCTTGTCCTCAAATCTGTACTTCTCTCTAATTATATCTCTCTGTTGTTTTTTAATTCTCTTTTGTCTTCATTTGCTTTTTGTTTTTGGAAATCTCTACTACACTGTTGGACCTCAGTGACAGAAGGAGTATTTATCTCACAAGTTTGACTTTCTTTTCTAGCAACTTGTTTCTTTTGATTTGGCACTGTTTCATTGATTAGATGGAAAATAAAAATAACATACAGTTTACAAATAACGCAAAGAGGGATGAATACTCTTTCAAAGCACATTCAGTTTGCATTTCTTACGAGTGAGCTGGAAACATGGAAACAAATAAACAGTGGAAGGTGTGTTATGGCGCTTTAATTTTTGAATGATATTTGGCATTCTATTAGCTGTGCAATTCTGAACTTTAACCTAAGTTGATAACACATCTACTGCCTCATTTATACAGCTTGCGTACACATAAAAAGAGGCTTGAAATGTGTGTACACAACTTTTCATGCAAACTTGATGGGGTGGTTTAAGTACCACACGGGATGGACAGGCATCCTGACCAAGAGAGGAGAAGTTTCCCTACCCAGACGAGAGGTCCCAAGTGGATTGAAAGTCATCCCAGCCAAGAGAAAGAAGGGTGTCGTACCATAACAAGACTCCCCAGATGGATGCTCAGGCATCCTATATGAAGGACAGGAAGATTCCTTACCCAGACGGGAAGACCCAGGTAAATGGACTGGTGTCCCAGCCAAATATTTGTTGTATCTTCCCTGACCAGGATAGAAGACCTCCATATGACCCTGAAGTACTTCAAATGGGCAAAAGCTCTGCTACCGGAAGTACTACCGGGTCCTCAATAAAAGGGACTGCACTGCCTTGTCTAGGCGAGTCAGAGCTGGGAGTTAGGAAGGCAACACTCGACTGGAGAAGAGCAGTGTGGTAGAGAGAGGAGAGGAGGTATTTGTGTAATAAACACCCTTTATTTGAACCTGGGACTATGTTTGTGTGTTCATATTTAGGGTTTGGGGCGCACTGGTGTCACCTAGCCTTCACAGGGAACATCTATATAGTTACACTAACTCTGACCCATGCATATGTAACATGTTGGAGAAATTGAGAAGTGATGACACCCTTGGTCAAGTAGGGAAATGCAGCCAAATCAACAAAATGATGACTCACATGCATAATTATTCATATCATTGAGACTTTGTTATTATGTGTGTTGACATGACAAACATATTAAACCTCAAAAGTGGTGAATAGGTTGTACAGATTGTACTTTAGTTTCCTTTTAAGAGGGCCAATGCTACACTGAAGAACTTTTTTTGTTTTTGGCCAGTTAATATCGGCTACTTGTTGTCACTTCTCCAGGTTGTCACATCAGGAATATGTTAGCCAAGCATCACTCTATTTATGCCCACTGTGCTGGAAGCCATTAACTGAGTGGCACATCATACAGCTTTCTTATGGTGTGGATGCAGATACTGTACATAACACATAACATGTTTTTGCCAGCATAAAAAAGGCAATTTGCAGCAGTGTGTTGTTCTCCTAATGTACCTGGAGCACTTTTACTGCGTTCATATTGCAATAAGGGCACCTAGCATGAATAAAGCTGCTTTTGTTAACATTATATTAACACAGGTCATCTGTGATGCAAAGATTTGGATGAGAAACATTGTGCCTCTGTGACCTGGGTCAGGCAGTGATTCATTCATTTTGAGGCAAATTAGCTTTGATAGATGTGATTGTTCTGTATGTGGTCTCTTGGTTATTAGTAAAGTAACTGGCTGAACCCTCGGTTTTTCATAAAGTCTGTACTATTTATTGTAACAGCAATAGGGACTCATATTTATAAGGTGAGATCTATAAACAGTAAATTTCATAGAATTGTTTGTTTTATAAAGATTGTATAATTTTTTCTTTTTAGGTGTACAAATTATTCTGTTTTTTTGCCATGCACATATTTTCACGCTCAAATCCATGCAAGACTTTCTAAATGAGGCGCTTGTTAGGTGTGCTGAAATTATAATAGTCTGGTCTGTGTAATGAATAACAAGGACTTGCTAGAAAATGTAATGATGTCCTGTCCCTTTTAAAAAACTTTTTTTTTATCATATATATTCCAGTCTTTCCTTCACGCAAGGTTACAGGGACATCAACAAGTAATTAGCTGAGGTATTCCAGCAAGGACAGAATGGAAAACAGAAAGCAGGCACATATATCATTTATAATTTTAATAACCAGCTATGTCCCATAGACAACCAGATTTGCCAGGTTAAGACAAATGGTGAAAGAAAAGAAAAAAAAATGCTAAAGATATGAATAAACACCTAAGATCAGCAGAATATAGGCTACCTGACAAACCTTTACATTTTAAAATATTCAGTGAGTGAAAGAGCCTGATTCTGCATCTGTGCAATTACTTTTGTTATGTTCTTTTCTATCTTATCCTCGTGCCATTAAACATGTCATTAGCGGTGCTTGAGTGTCACATGTGCAACTGAAAAGCAAACTGTGTGACAAATGGGTAAAAGAGGAAAAGGTGCAGCACTTGATGGATTGAATTTTCTCTGCTTATTTGCAGAACATATTATGTTGCAAGAGATGTGTTTGGGTGGGTGAACAGCCATTACAACACCAGGCACTGAAGTCCAAAGGGGTACAGACACAGGGTAATGGCTGCAAGCTGTGTTGTAACTGGCCTTTCTACTTTGGTATTATGGAAAGCTTTTGTGTTTGCTTTCCTTTTTGATGAAGAGTGTCCTCTTAGCTTTTATGAGTTGTCAGGGTGCAAGCCAGGGGCTGATTAATGACGCTGCTAAAGCTTAAATGGCCCAGTTGCCATATGGAAGGGGCATGTGGGGCTAATTAAGGTCAAATAGGCCTCACGTGGGAATGCTGCAAGTTAAATAGGCTTGATGGTAAGGTGTTGGACCGGAGAGCACAAGGCCCCCGGAGTCATTGCGTGACCCCAAGCAAGGCGTTTAACCTGCCTGTACGGCAATTGTGAAAAATGGTTTTAAAAAAAAATCCTAAAGATCTGTAACTGCAAAGCACTTTGGGATGATGTTCACTTTAGAGATGGGTGCAGTTTAAATTAAAACAAGAGTTTTCTTTAATTATTAAGAAATAAGGAGCGTCTGGACAGGCAATTTCCAGTGAGATCCTCCGAGAATTGAAATTTAAGGTGCGGCAGTTTTTACAGCAGTTTGGAGGTCTGCATACAAAACAAGAGCTAAAGGAGACCTTGCAGAGAAAGTGAAGGGGGGGGGGGGGGGGCATTCCAGAACAGAGATTATGACGATTATTAATATGAATATTTATTGTTAGTTCTGTAAAAACCTGCAGTCTGATTAATCAAATATGTTCATTTTGGACTCATCACGTGCGCCCTCTCATTTATGTAAAAGACGACAACTGTAACAGAGTCAACAATGGCAGTCCAAGCTGTGCCAGTTGAGCAAAGAAATTATATTTTACTGCATTATATCCTCTATGATGGTTCCTGCCTTGTGTTTAACACTGCTGGGCTAGAATAACAACAACATTTATTTATATAGCACATTTTCATACAAATGGTGTAGCTTAAAGTGCTTTACAAGATGAAGAAAGAAAAAAGAAAAAGATAAAAATAAGATTAGGCAATACTAAGTAACTAAAAATAAAGTAAGGTCCGCTGGCCAGGAGAACAGAAAAAACAAAACAAAAAAAACTCCAGAAGGGTGGAGAAAAAAAAAATCTGCAGGGGTTCCGATGCCAAGAGACCTCCCAGCCCCCAAATGAGAATGCAGCCTCCTGTACCCCTGAAGTGGATCAATCAAGTTAAAAAATGAACAGATTCATTTTTTGTTTTTAAACAGTTACAAGTAATTAAGCATATAATAATGAATTAAATTATGGTTTTTCTGAAACAAGGGCTTTTCAGATTGTTCAATCAGATAGAAAGGCTTGCTTGCACCCAAAAAATGCCATATGACAGTTTATCAGGGAGCACCTAGTCCTCTGCTAGTGCCTGTCTCCAGTTGTTTTCTCAAATATCCAACACATACAACTTTGGATATTGAAGTCTACATCCTCACGTGTATGACACATTTTTTAATTCGACAGAGGTTAGCACTGCTGCCTTATGAATCTACTGATCCAGGTTCAAACATCACATCCAGTTGTTGTTGATGTAGAGTCTGCATATTTTGCCTGAGCCTATACAAGTTTTCCTCCCACATCCCTAAATATGTTCAGCTTGTATTCACTGGCAACTCAACGTTTGCCCTTTTTTGAGTTTGGGTTAGTGCTTGTACCATTTACTTAGGCTAATGTTGACTTGACACACTGTCAGTGGCAAAATTCAGGTACTTGTGATTCCCTTGTTTCTCTAATACATGGGAAGGATTAACAGAGGAACATACAAGGAGTAGTATGAGATAAGCAACAGGGAAATGTTATAGATAACTGATACAATAGGGGAAACATGTAAGGAATTAGTAGAAAGTACTCTATTCTACCAAGCACCAGTTAATGATTAACCATTTAACATCTCATTCAAACACTGGTTACCATGTCTTGAACAAGAGAACTCAATAAGTCTGATAGCTCAGAAGTGCTTGCCATGAGCTTTACTGAAAACACCTGGTCAACTTGCTGAAGTTTCTTGGGAAACAGTTATTTCCATGATGCATATTGTCTTGTCTCCTGACAGAACTGGTTCAGATACTACAGTACCTTCTGCCAGATGGACGTTATGTAAAGAGACCATGGGAAATGTGGGAGCAATCCTCCACAATTCTGTAGGCTTTGTGGATGCAACACTTAATAAATATGTCTTTAATGGAGGGCAGAGAGGTTAAAATTATATTTTCTGTTGTGTGTACTATCTGTTGAAGGACCTTGTGGTCAGAGAAACTGCAGTTCCCAAACCAAATGGTGATGTAACTGCTCAGAACACTGTTGATGGCACCACTGTAGAATGTTGTGAGAATGGAGGAGTTACCCTTGCCTTCCTTAGCTGCTGAAAGAAGTGAAGATACTACAACTTCTTTGCTATAAAGGTGGCTGTTAATTGATCAAGGTCAGCTGTCAGGAGTACACCAATGAATTTGGTGCTCTTGACCAACTCCACAGTACAGCCCACAATGTGTAGTGGGGTATGGACAGCATGGGTCTTTCTGAAGTCAACAACCATCTTTTCCAAGTGGCACCAGCCTGCCAATTGTCAAATCTTCGTTCTGTAATCTTTCTCAGCCCCATTGCTGAAGAAACCCACAATCTTTGGGTCATCTGAAAACTTAATAATAGTGTTAGAGTTGTGTGCAGCAGAGTGAACAGAGGTGAGCTGAGCACGCATCTCTGTAGAGCACCAGTACAAAGCATGATGGTGCTGAAGATAGAGATTCTGATGCAAATTGTCTGGGGGTCTGTCTTTTGGACAGTCTAGGTTCCAGCTATGTAGGGAACTGTGGTAACTTACCAGATTCAACTTCCCTATGCGCTTCTGGGGAATGATGATGTTTAATGCTGAACTGAGGTCTATAAACAGCATTCCAACAAAAGAATGGATGAATAATTAGACATTAATAGTACAGTATACAATACTTTGGTTGTTGGGCCTTTATGTTTTCCTTTGAAGAGGATTCAACTTTAAAGATATCAGAAAAATCACCACTGTTCCATTTACACTTGAAGTGTTAATTAGGACAATATTAACACCTAAAGTGTTAATGTAACAGTGGCGATTTTACTGTGAAAGAGGTGAGGGAGATTTGTGGGAAGGTGAGAGAGAAAAAAGCCAAAAGACATCAGATACAGAGATGTAGAAAACCATTGTTAGTGCAAAAAAGAGGCTTCTGAAAAGATAAACATTGAGGGTACAGAGCAAGTCAGTGGTCCAGTGCTTGGGAATGAATGAACCAAGCAGAAGATTTTCATTGACACGTGTCTTTGAATTCTTGTGACTGAACACAAGGTCAGTATAGTTATGAGTCCGTGACAACTAAACATAACATCTCAGACGTATTTTTATTTATATTTGTATTTGGGTGCTCACTGCCTTTACTCTACTGCTTCTAGTTTTTCCTTTCTTTATATACAAGAAGGGTGACTCTTTTCAATTAACAGAACACTGTAGGGGAATGGGACTCTCAGGGTTCTTTTTAATGTTATTCTATAGACAAACAATCATCCATCCATCCACTTCCACTTATCCGAGGTCGGGTCGCGGGGGCAGCAGCTTGAACAGAGACGCCCAGACTTCCCTCTCTCAGGCCACTTCTTCTAGCTCTTCCAGGAGAATCCCGAGGCGTTCCCAGGCCAGTCGGGAGACATAGTCCATCCAGCGTGTCCTGGGTCTTCCCCGGGGCCTCCTCCCGGTTGGACGTGCCCGGAACACCTCACCAGGGAGGTGTCCAGGAGGCATCCTGATCAGATGCCTGAACCACCTCATCTGACTCCTCTCGATGCGGAGGAGCAGCGGCTCTACTCGGATGATTGAGCTTCTCACCCTATCTTTAAGGGAGAGCCCAGACACCCTGCGGAGGAAACTCATTTCAGCCGCTTGTATTCGCGATCTCGTTCTTTCGGTCACTACCCATAGCTCATGACCATAGGTGAGGGTAGGAACATAGATTGACTGGTAAATTGAGAACTTTGCCTTACGGCTCAGCTCCTTTTTCACCACAACAGACCGATGCAGAGCCCGCATCACTGCAGACGCCGCACCGATCCGCCTGTCGATCTCATGCTCCATTCTTCCCTCACTCGTGAACAAGACCCTCGAGATACTTGAACTCCTCCACTTGAGGCAGGATCTCGTTCCCAACCCTGAGAGGGCAATCCACCCTTTTCCGGCTGAGGACCATGGTCTCGGATTTGGAGGTGCTGATTCCCATCCCAGCCGCTTCACAGTCAGCTGCGAACCGATCCAGAGAGAGCTGAAGATCACGGCCTGATGAAGCAAACAGGACAACATCATCTGCAAAAAGCAGTGACCCAATCCTGAGTCCACCAAACCGGACCCCCTCAACACCCTGGCTGCGCCTAGAATTTCTGTCCATAAAAGTTATGAACAGAATCGGTGACAAAGGGCAGCCCTGGCGAAGTCCAACTCTCACTGGAAATGGGTTCGACTTACTGCCGGCAATGCGGACCAAGCTCTGACACCGGTTGTACAGGGACCGAACAGCCCTTATCAGGGGGTCCGGTACCCCATACTCCCGGAGCACCCCCCACAGGATTCCCCGAGGGACACGGTCGAACGCCTTTTCCAAGTCCACAAAACACATTTAGACTGGTTGGGCGAACTCCCATGCACCCTCCAGGACTCTGCTAAGGGTGTAGAGCTGGTCCACTGTTCCGCGACCAGGACAAAAACCACACTGTTCCTCCTGAATCCGAGATTCGACTATCCGACGGACCCTCCTCTCCAGAACCCCCGAATAGACTGTTCCAGGGAGGCTGAGGAGTGTGATCCCTCTGTAGTTGAAACACACCCTCCGGTCCCCCTTCTTAAAGAGAGGGACCACCACCCCGGTCTGCCAATCCAGAGGCACTGTCCCTGATGTCCATGCGATGTTGCATAGACGTGTCAACCAAGACAGTCCTACAACATCCAGAGCCTTGAGGAACTCTGGGCGTATCTCATCCACCCCCGGGGCCCTGCCACCAAGGAGTTTTTTGACCACCTCCGAGTCCCCAGGCTCTGCTTCCTCATTGGAAGGCATGTTAGTGGGATTGAGGAGGTCTTCGAAGTACTCCCCCCACCGACCCACAACGTCCCGAGTCGAGGTCAGCAGCGCACCATCACTACCATATACAGTGTTGACACTGCACTGCTTCCCCCTCCTGAGACGCCGGACGGTGGACCAGAATCTCCTCGAAGCCGTCCGAAAGTCGTTCTCCATGGCCTCCCCAAACTCCTCCCAAGCCCGAGTTTTTGCCTCAGCAACCACCAAAGCCGCATTCCGCTTGGCTTGCCAGTACCTATCAGCTGCCTCCAGAGTCCCACAGGACAAAAGGGTCCTGTAGGACTCCTTCTTCAGCTTGACGGCATCCCTCACCGCCAGTGTCCACCAACGGGTTCGGGGATTGCCGCCACAACAGGCACCGACCACCTTACGGCCACAGCTCCGGTCAGCTGCCTCAACAATAGAGGCACGGAACATGGCCCATTCGGACTCAATGTCCCCCACCTCCCTCGGGATGTGGTCGAAATTCTGCCGGAGGTGGGAGTTGAAGCTACTTCTGACAGGGGGCTCTGCCAGACGTTCCCAGCAGACCCTCACAACACGTTTGGGCCTACCAGGCCTGACCGGCATCCTCCCCCACCATCGAAGCCAACTCACCACCAGGTGGTGATCAGTTGACAGCTCCGCCCCTCTCTTCACCCGAGTGTCCAAGAAATGTGGGCGCAAGTCCGATGACACGACTACAAATTCAATCATCGAACTGAGGCCTAGGGTGTCCTGGTGCCAAGTGCACATATGAACACCCCTATGCTTGAACATGGTGTTCGTTATGGACAATCCGTGACGAGCACAGAAGTCCAATAACAAAACACCGCTCGGGTTCAGATCGGGGGGGCCATTCCTCCCAATCACGCCCTTCCAGGTCTCACTGTCATTGCCCACGTGAGTATTGAAGTCTCCCAGCAGAACGAGGGAGTCCCCAGAAGGTGTGCCCTCTAGCACCCCCTCCAGTGACTCCAAAAAGGGTGGGTACTCCAAACTGCTGTTCGGTGCATACGCACAAACAACAGTTAGGACCCGTCCCCCCACCCGAAGGCGGAGGGAGGCTACCCTCTCGTCTACCGGGGTAAACCCCAATGAACAGGCTCCAAGTCGGGGGGCAATAAGTATACCCACACCTGCTCGGCGCCTCTCACCGGGGGCAACTCCAGAGTGGTAGAGAGTCCAGCCCCTCTCAAGGAGATTGGTTCCAGAGTCCAAGCTGTGCGTCGAGGTGAGTCCGACTATATATAGCCGGAACCTCTCAACCTCACGCACTAGCTCAGGCTCCTTCCCCTTCAGAGAGGTGACATTCCACGTCCCAAGAGCCAGCTTCTGTAGCCGAGGATCAGACCGCCAAGGTCCCCGCCTTCGGCCACCACCCAACTCACACTGCACCCGACCTCCTTGGCCCCTCTTATAGGTGGTGAGCCCATGGGAAGGGGGACCCACGTTGCCTCTTCGGGTTGTGCCCGGCCGAGCCCCATGGGTGCAGGCCCGCCACCAGGTGCTCGCCATCGAGCCCCACCTCCAGGCCTGGCTCCAGAGGGGGGCCCCAGTGACCCGCGTCAGGGCAAGGGAAACGCCGTCCAAAGTTTTCTTTCATCATAGGAGGTTTGAACCGCTCTTTGTCTCATCCCTCACCTAGGACCAGTTTGCCTTGGGTGACCCTACCAGGGGTATAAAGCCCCGGACAACAGAGCTCCTAGGATCATTGGGACACGCAAACCCCTCCACCACGGTAAGGTGTCGGTTCAAGGAGGGGAGACAGACAATCAGCAGAAACAAAACTAAATCTCTTAACTTATCCTCGCTTGGGGTGTCCCTTGCTTTCATTATATATATTCAATGTAGTGTTCTCTTGAGTGTTCAGAATGATTGCCTTCTTTCCTAATCTGGTACTCAGTAAGCCTCATTCTTTAACAGTCCAAATTCACTTTCCCTGGCAACTCTATATGTAAAGGGCGAAGCACACATACCTACACTTATTGAATTGGCTAATTACTACCTCATTATCCAGACGGATCCTGTAATGGGTGTCTTCCTAGCATAGTCAGGTGAAGCTAGAGGTTGTTTCTGTTGGCATTTTGTTTTATTAGTTCTGTTATAGTATCTGTGTGCTTGTTTGAGAGAAGACATGCCGGATTCATTAAAAAAAGCATATTTCTGTTGCGCAGCTGGATTCTCATACAGGCTCCTTTAAAGTAACATGTGAAAGTAATATCCTGTCCAGAGTGTTCCTGAGAAATGCATAATTAAGTAGCTGGTGAAAAGTAGCATGTGAATAATACCACAAAACAAGGAAACCCTTCTGTCCATACTCCAGCGATTGTCTTGGACAAGGCAGATTGTTTGGAAAGAAGTCCTAATAAGTCAACTCAGCAATTATCACAACACATGTTATTAAGGTTATGGCAATGTGCACTCCATGATTTGCAAATATAGCCTGTGTTGTGTTAACATCACGCAGGAGCTAAGGTCACATTACAAAGATGGACAAGAGAACTTGGAATGACATCAAACACCAAGAGATAAACAACATCTCATGTGCTGAGCTGAACGTGTAAAGGATGCACAAAACTTTGAGAATAAGACTGGTCCACTTCTTCATGCACCAACCAACTGCTTCAATGCATCATAACCCTCACTGGGAATGCATCATAACCCTCACTGGGATAACCTCACAGTAATAATGAATTCATGATTTTAATTAGCAGAAGACTGCTACATTGATCTATTGTTCCTGTTGATGCTATGCAGAAGTAATACAGAATACAATGGCATATTGAATGTAATCTTAGAAATTGGAGCGGAATAGTAGTAGGAATGGTTAATGCTGCCGACTCTCTAATTGCTATCTCCTATGTCTGTTTGAGTGTTTTCTCCAGGTATCAGGTATATAAGGTTATTTGTTGACTCTGAAATAACCCATTAAATATGAATGTCATATGGGTATGTATGTACAATACATTCATGACAACTGTGATGGGCTGGTGTCATGTCACATGATTACTATTGCCAAATTCTATTGAGAAAGACCATGACCCACACAATTATAGTGTGAACTGCACTGTGTTTGATAATAGATTATTTTCTTTGTATAGTTGGCTCCCACCTTATGGCCAGTTCTCCTTGCAACCCTGCAACAGAATAAAGGGATCAGGCAATGAATGTGTTGGTATTGACTTAAAATGAGCTTTGAGATCATAACCTGCACAATACCATTCCAACAGTAACCATGCTTTTGGGGTTGTTTTTCAGTAGCCAGGACTGGGAGACTAATCAGGGTTGAGGGAATAATTGAATTGAGCAAAGTACAGAGACATCCTTAATGAAATCCCACTCCTGTGCACTCTGAACCTCAGACTGGGCCAAAGGTTTAACTTATAACAAGACAATGACCCTAAAAAAGCAAAGCAAAGACAGCACAGCAAAGACAGTGGCTTAGTGACAACTTTGTGAATGTCCTTGAATTTCTCAAACAGAGACCAGACTTGAACACATTTGAATATCTCTGTAGGGACCTTGAAATAACTGCCCACTGATGGTCTCCATCCAAACTGTCAGAACTTTAGAGGATCTGCAGAGAACAATGGTAGAAAATCTTCAAATTCAGATGTACAAAGCTATTTGCATCATCCCCAAAAAGACTGCAGGCCATAATCACTGCCAAAGGTGCTTCAATGAAGAACTGAGGAAAAGATTGGAGTAGTTGTGTTATTGTGTTACTTCAGTTTTTTTATTTAAAATCCTATTTTCGCTTAGTCATTCTGGCATAATGACTGTTGCTTGATATGGAAAAAAAATAATTTAAATGAACTTAACTTAAAAAAACATAACATAAAAAATTGTTAAAAAGTAAGCAGTCTGCAAACTCTCTGAATGCCCTGTAGCTGATTTAGCTCTTATTCAAGACTTGGATCATAACAGTGACAGTTTTATAATAATTACAGAACAATCTGTTAAATTATTTAAGGAAGAAGAAACAATTAATAAAAGGGTGCAGAGGGTAGAATTCCTGACCCAAAACCCTTGTATGATTCATAAGTGGGTCATCTTGAATATGACGTCTCAATAGTTATTCTTTGAAGACTCCACTTTGAAGACTCCATTTTCCCCCCAACATCCCAAGGATGTGCTCTCTAGTGGAAGGGTGTCTGTGGGTTGCTGAGTGAAGTGTATGTGCTCACTGGATGGACTTCCATTGTGCCCCAGGTTGGTTCCTGCCTTGGGTCCTTTGCTTTTAGACTTCCGTCTCCTTTTGATTCCATCCTCAAAAAACTTTAGAAAATTAATTGATGAGTGGAAACTACAAAGAGACTTCAGAGAATAATCAATCAATAAATTTATGCAAAATGAAGAAGAGTTATGATTAGACATCTGCTTATACCTAGATGATGAACATGTTTTTCTTATTAGAAACTTAAAACCATTAGCCATAATATTCCCATTTTTATGATCTTTTATGACCTTCAATAAAACTTGATCTACTGTAGCTAACTGACATTGAAACTTTGACAGAAGCAGTGTGATCATTTCTGTGCTTGTTTCAAAGTTAATATTGATTAACATTTTTCAGTAAATGAGGAGGAGATGACCTCATGCATTTTATGCACCTCTTCTTTAAAGTGTGTCTGCAGATGCCTTGGTTGATATGCTTTGCCTCTGAAGAGTCGAAAATAAACAAAAGAAGACCAAAGGATGAAAGACTTCTAGTTTTCATCCTATAACATTTGGATGTTCACCAAAAATGTTAGGCTAGAAAACTCAGGAAATTTGTAGATACTCTAATATTACTTTAGAATGTTGTGTCTCTTTTTCTTGTTGGAGTTTGTATTGTCTCTGTGTCTTGGTGGGTTTTCTTTGGGAACTCTAGTTTTCTACTGAAAGATATGCAGATTAGGTTTATTGGTGATTATAAATTGACCTTATGTGAGTGGGTTTGTGAATGTACCTGGTGATAGACCACTCTTCTTCTTCTTCTTCTTCTTCTTCTTCTTCTTCTTCTTCTTCTTCTTCTTCTTCTTCCACAACAAACCACTCTTCATTTTTTTCTTCCTCAACAAAGCATTCTTCTTCTTTCTCAACAAATACCTCATCATCATCATCATCTATGGCTTTCCCTCCCCTGCCATTAGAGCTATTGAATGTGACATCGAAAGAATGTAATAGTAATTCTCTGAGATTTTTTAGACGAGGAAGATAGAGATTTTGAGGTATGGTAATTATTTAATGTAACGAAGACAGAAATTTCAAGTTAAGGTAATTTTACTTTTTAAACATGATACTGGAATATGGTGATGTATTGCATGTTCATTAACAAATGAAAGTAAGAATTTTACTGTATTCTACCGATATGACATTAATGACCCTATAAACCCTCTGAACCAAGCAGACTAAAATATTAACAAAAAGAGATTTTATTATACACAGTAGGCAGTAGTACAGGGGAAACACACATATATAAAGGGAAAACACAAAACAAAAAACCCAATGCCCACATGCCTCCCTACACAGACTGTGGAGCATCACTACCACATTGGGTGTCTGGTACACTTTTCCACATGTACAAAACGTCTTTCCCATCACAAGTCCCTCCAGCTATTACACTCCCTTTGTTCAACAATGGCCTAAGTCTTCCCATTAGCTCTGACTTCCAACCTGACTTCCAGCTTACTACACTGGTGGGAGAGGGTTGGCTTTATAATTACCAATCTTAGACCAATTCCTGGATTATGAATTCTATGTAGAAGTCATGGGCTATATGTCTAGAGCTTCCTCTTATGGCTGTAGGACACCTACACTTCTGAGCTCATTGTAGTGTTCAAAGGGATAGCAATACTGAAGAGGGATCCATGAACAAAAGAAATGAACACCATGGCACTTCCCCAGAGGACTACCACACTCCTGTCCATCATGCAGGCATTACCCCCTTGTCTTTGTAGTGCTGTGCATCTTGCTTTGTAAGTAAATTAACAACACAGAATGCAAATGGGTGGGAGTCCGTGTTGGGTTGTCATAACTCTATACATGATGGCCACTGAAAGGAGACAAGTGAACAACAAACATATCCTTACCTCAAGAAAATTGTAATTTGACTGAGACAGCCAAGTCAGAAGTTTTCTTTTTTCACATTTTCTTGCTTTTTAGTTATTCTGGTGTGTTTTCAGACCATAGTGTGTATTTATTTATTTTTATGCATGTATTTATTTATTAAAGGGCTCATGTAAAAAGCCACATTTCCCCAGGAGACAAATAAAGTTATTTAGTGGCATTTAGTGGTTGAGTTTTATTTGAAGTATATCTAAGAATCTGTGAAAAAAAATATTAATTCTACTTTCCTTTCATTATGACAAGAATGCTTCATAAACGTGAATGGCATACCTTTTAAACTGAAAAAGTTGCTACTTCAAAGTGGATGTATTGGGTAAATTTTAAGGCTTACCCTTATAGTGGGACCACAAGTACCCATAAGTTCTATTATAAAACACAAGAGTGGGTTAATTATTTTATTGAAATTTTAAAAATATGCTTCACTTTTGAAAATAAATTCATGTGGCAAACAAATACATTCATATGAAAAAGTTTGGGAACCCCTCTCAGCCTGCGTAATAATTTACTCTACTTTCAACAAAAAAGTTAACAGTGGTATGTCTTTCATTTCCTAGGAACATCTGAGTACTGGGGTGTTTTCCGAACAAAGATTTTTAGTGAAGCAGTATTTAGTTGTATGAAATTAAATCAAATGTGAAAAACTGGCTGTGCAAAAATTTGGGTCCCCTTGTAATTTTGCTGATTTGAATGCATGTAACTGCTCAATACTGACTATTTGCAACACCAAATTGGTTGGATTAGCTCATTAAGCCTTGAACTTCATAGACAGGTGTGTCCAATCATGAGAAAAGGTATTTAAAGTGTGTCATAAAGATGAGACATACTCAGATAAAGGTTTGGGGCAGCCACCCGTATAATCTGGTATCCTGGCTGCAAAGTCGTTTTTATGCAAATAAACAGCACTGGTGTGCATACAATTGAGTCCAAGACAAGACTGAGGAATTAGGACAAAGGGCAGGGTTTTAAAGGGGAAGACAGGAAGTGAGGTCATAAGGATCAGGGACGTGTTCATTCTCCATTGGTTCGGGCCCGGACGTGACGTCAGAGGGGCTGGAGCCAGTAAGGACTCCTTCCATTGGCTCGGTCCCGGAAATGATGTCACGAGAGCCAGGTGGAATCTCCCGGGAATGGTCTGCAGGCAAGAAAGAAAAAGAGTCAGTGCACTCTGCCACCTCCCGGCATATCTCAGAACTGCCATCACTCAAGCCCTTTAGCTGCCTCCCATGTGCACGTGGGTGACAGGTGGTCAATTGCAAGTTGGCTTCCCTTTGACTCTCCTCTGAAGAGTGACAGCATGGGATCCTCAAAGCAACTCTCAAAAGATCTGAAAACAAAGATTGTTCAGTATCATGGTTTAGGGGAAGGCTACAAAAAGCTATCTCAGAGGTTTAAACTGTCAGTTTCAACTGTAAGGAATGAAATCAGGAACTGGAAGGCCACAGGCACAGTTGCTGTTAAACCAGGTCTGGCAGGCCAAGAAAAATACAGGAGCAGCATATGCGCAGGATTTTGACAATGGTTACAGACAACCCACAGATCACCTCCAAAGACCTGCAAGAACATCTTGCTGCAGATGGTGTATCTGTACATCGTTCTACAATTCAGCGCAATTTGCACAAAGAATATCTGTATGGCAGGGTGATGAGAAAGAAGCCCTTTCTGCACTCAAGCCACAAACAGAGTCGCTTGTTGTATGCAAATGCTCATTTAGACAAGCCAGATTCATTTTGGAACAAAGTTGAAAATGATACAAAAATTGAGTTATTTGGTCATAACAAAAAGCTCTTTGCATGGCGGAAGAAGAACACCACATTCCAAGAAAAACACTTGCTACCTACTGTCAAATTTGGTGGAGGTTCCATCATGCTGTGTTGCTGTGTGGCTAGTTCAGGGACTGGGGCCCTTGTTAAAGTCGAGGGTCGGATAAATTCAACCCAATATCAACAAATTCTTCAGGATAATGTTCAAGGATCAATCACAAAGTTGAAGTTACGCAGGGGTTGGATATTCCAACAAGACAATGACCCAAATCACAGTTCGAAATCTACAAAGGCATTCATGCAGTGGGAGAAGTACAATGTTCTGGAATGGCCATCACAGTCCCCTGACTTGAATATCATCGAAAATCTATGGGATGATTTGAAGCAGGCTGTCCATGCTCGGCAGCCATCAAATTTAACTGAACTGGAGAGATTTTGTATGGAAGAATGGTCAATAATACCTCCATCCAGAATCCAGACACTCATCAAAGGCTATAGGAGGCGTCTAGAGGCTGTTCCATTTGGAAAAGGAGGCTCAGCTAAGTATTGATGTAATATCTCTGTTGGGGTGCCCAAATTTATGCAGCTGTCTAATTTTGTTATGATGCATATTGCATATTTTCTGTTAATCCAATAAACTTAATGTCACTGCTGAAATACTACTGTTTCCATAAGGCATGTCATATATTAAAAGGAAGTTGCTACTTTGAAAGCTCAGCCAATGAGAAACAAAAATCCAAAGAATTAAGCGGGATTTCCAACCTTTTTCATATGACTGTATCTACTGCATCATGATTGTGAATAAATGACTTGAAAAATATTGAATGTATCATGCCCATCAGTCGCCTAGCTCGCTCCTGTCTTGCTTAAAGTGCAGCCGGGTTCCTCTCTGACTCCCAACAACCTTTGTAGGATTGAGAAACATGGACAGATGGATGTACTAAAAGAGCTAACGGGTTCTTGCATCCCACTCTCTTGGCTTCCACTTTAGTGAGTGTCTTCAGCAGTGGTGAGGTCACTTCTGTAACACCTGTTACATTTGTTACATTTGCTGAGTCTAATGAGATGAGATAAGTGCTTTCTAAAAATATTTTTAGAAGGTATCGTGACTGGAACAAGTTTTAAATGTGCAAACATATGGTGCAAATTATGCTCAGCCATATCTTACAGACAAAAATAAATGTTTTGCAGACACCCTGTTTCTGAAAAGCACTAACAGAGTATTACAAATGGCCAAAGTTAAAACCAAGCCAATTGTCCTTATTTAAAAAAAAAAAAAGCTTTGCCAGTAATGGATTTCACTTGGAGTTTAATTCAAATAAATCAGAAAGTAAACTGCAATATGGAACATTATGAATTGTGTGACAAGGTCCTAGTGATATGCACTAGTGCAAAGCACTATAGCCTCTTTTGTACCAGTAGAGCACCTTTAAAGAAATACTCCACCAAAAAAATGATATTTTTTAAATGTTACTAACCCCATGTACTTTGCAGCAGTGGATGAGAAAAATTCTTAATCTCATGTTTTCATGGAGAAATGTCCACATGAAAAAAAAATACTCATGTAATTTGTGTTGCATACTCTACATGTCTGCTTTCCATTTGTATGGTCAAAACATACAAAATGTGTGCAATTTTTGCTAAAATAATATTAATGATTACTTCCTGAAAGCATCTCAAGAAATGTCAACAAGGAAGACATCATTCCCACAATGCTGTGCATTTAAATGAAAGACAGATTTCTTCACCAGTAAACAAGGGGGAGAGGCAGATCTTCAGTTTCAACATACATAAAGGAATTGCCTACAGCAATAAGGCAGTCCCAAGCAAAATAAGTCCCAAAACAGAATCCAAACCATAGTCAAAAAGCACAGCATAGGTTTGAAAATCTAAGAAATCATATAAAAATCAAAAACAACAACTCACCACTCCTAAATGCATTCAAAATGAACCACCAGGACCAGTGGAAGACTCTCTGGATTTATAGGGCAGAGAGGAGCTCCTGGAGAGACAACTCACAAAACACATGGAATTTGCTGACATTTAAAAGCACAGCGCACATTCAACCAAATAGAAGAAAAAAATATACATATAAGACACATGATCATTCATAATGACCAAAACCAATAACAAAATATATACATGCACATTCATTTATAAGACTGTTGTCATTTAAAGTTTGTGAGGTATGCAGATTTTTTAGACTGTTATTAAAGGAAACAAATCAGAATGCCTTGGTCCTTTAATTTCAAGTTTTATGTTTGAGGATAACATTAAAGCTGTTCTGAAATGCAACTTTGACTCCAAGAAAATCAGATCAACTCTCTAAGGGAGGTCCATGTGTATAGGGGGAGAATAAGTGATTATCACACAGAAGACACCCCAGCCAAGTTTGCAGTATCCATCCATGGTTTTCCTATGACTTTACAAATTGAAAAAACATATTTATTGTTGCTGTGGGCTCCCACTTTGTTTCCATTAATAATAAGTACAGGGCATCTAAAAGGCTTTTCCTCATATTATTCTTATATTAATTATAAAAATATACAAATTACAGGATGAGTAAAAAAAAAAACTTAAGTTGTGACAGGAAAAACATTTCACATGAAATGTAATGTCTTGCTTCAAAAATAATTAGCAGGACATGTCATGATTCACAACTTGCAAAATTTGTGCTATTGACACTAGATGAAAGGTTAGGAAAGGTTCAGCCCGCCATTTAATGTTTAAAAAAATCTATAGTAAAGCAATTAGCACCAGAGTCATTTCCTGTTATGTGTAGACAAATTTGTCAATTGTGAGATTTGTTGTGATTGTAGTGGTAATATCATACCTGCTTTGCCAGTTATTACAATATTGGGGATCACAAACTTAAAGACGCCTTGTTGTGGTGTGAAATTGTTTATACAAGTTGATAAATATTTTGTATGACTTTATTTGTAACTCAGACATTAGTGTTATATCATTGATAAGAACAGCAATGGTTTGATGGTTAAGATATTACTCTACCAAGACAAAACATGCCTTTAAAACTGAAATGATCTGAAGAACTAAGGAACCTGCCACCTGTCCGTTTTGTTGATACTGATACATTGATCATATTCAAGAAAAACAACAAAGTTGTACATCTGTCCCTATTATACTTCAACCTAACTGCTCAGTATGCTTTACGCCGATTGTCCTCAGGTCCAGTCTTGCTGGGCTGCAGTTTCTGCAGGTTTTTGATTCAACCCAGCTTCTTAATTACAAGTCAATCTTTCCTCTTAACAGTGCCTGTTATTTAATTCCATGGCATAGGTTGTAATGGTAAGTATGATGTCCGCTTTGTCAGTTATGACAAATTATAATGTCTTGGTAATCAAAATCCTAAAGATTTATCAGAGACAGAAACTGTACAGGATACATTCCTCCATGGCAACTGGAGCATGTCACATTTTCAAAAATGCACTGCACTCTACGGTGATGGGCAAGGGCCATAAAATACTGTAAATTGATTTCACGGATGTGCTGTGGATTACCTTTGTTATGCAGCTGCAGAATAAAACAAAAGTAAGCACAGAAGTGTAAACAAGGCTTTAAGAAATTGTATTCTGTGTTTTTGACTACAAACACTGTCATGTCTCAACCAGGATTCCTCCTCTGGCTGGGGTTCAAATACATGTTTTATGTTTCTTTTGTTCATTTTTGCTTCTTTGATTTATGCTGATTATATTAGCGTTACTTTTGTTGATTCAATACATTATTCTTTGTTTTTTTATTTAGTTTATGAAAGCAAGCTGTCTGTGTTATGCTCCATGTGTTTTGATGGTAGTCCCCCAAGTGGGCAGGGCCGTCTGCCAACCCCTGGCAGGAACTGGCCTCCACACTATAATTCCAAAGGGTCTACCACAGTCCTGGCGGTTCATTTTGAAAGTTTCTGAAAGTGGTGAATTTACTTGTGTTTGTTTGCTTTGTTGAATTTCTAGATTTTTGACCCTCTGCTTTCTTTGTAGTTTACAGATCTTTGAATATTTGTATTGAGACTTGTTTTCTTTGTTGTTACAGGCAACTTGTTTTTAACCTTTTGTGTTCCAATTCATTCTTGCTACAAGCAGTTTTGTGAAGAATAAATATTCTAATTTGAAAAGACTCTTGTCTGCCCTGTTACTCTCTGGAGATTAGTTTTGATATCCCCCTCTATTGGGCATTTTTGGTTGCTTTTTTGGGACTATGCAATTTGGGACTCCTAGTTACAGCAACAACAAAAAAAAAAACACACAAAATATAGAGTTTAGCAATTTGTGATTGTGAAATTCATTCAAAACCTGTCTGCTGTGCTCATCACTAAACCTAACACATCCAAAGTCAGATATATTCATACTATATCACATAACATTGTGAAGCTTGCAATTATCTTTTTAATTAGTCTTTTTAATAGTTAGTCAGTTAATCCTCTTGTTAGCTTTTCCATGAGACATCACATTTACAAATAGTTTACAGATGGCCATCTTACGGTGACTTACTAAGGAAGGTGTAAACGGTGGTGACTTACATTTCTAAATAGTCAAAGACATTGCAAATGTGCAGATTTGTTTTTCAGCCTCCCACTTCACATCAGGTTGGGTACTGTGGGCTGGCATTAAACTACAGAACTCAAACTACTCAAAATTAAACTACACAGGACTAGTGAAACAGCATGTCAGATGTAATGATTGCAGCTGCTTAATCTTATTGCCCCTGAGCACGTCAAATTATACAAGTAGGAATTGCAAGAGGTAACTGATTACACCATTCCTTTACAACTTTTTGTTGTCATTTCAGATCAGGTATTGTCCCATTTACAGTCCTATGAGGTCACCTCAGTTTGAAAACCAATCAATGTTGAACAAAGAGAATCAGAAAAGAAGCACTGAACAAAAATAAACAAGTGATATCGAATGGATATCGTGGCTCATTTCAAAGTTCCACAAACCTCTACTCCATTTGAATAGTGCAAAACTTTAATTATTTTGCTGTAGTTGTGAATTGTACTAGCAGATGAACACTCACTGTTTGATAATTCTGTTAGACACAGAAGCCTATCCCTATAATGTAGACATTGCTGCAAGAAAATCCAACCAATCTAATTTTGTCACAGCAATGTGCTTTGGATATTTAAGACTGCTATGACTAAATTCATGAGCGTGTCACACTCCACAACTGACAGGAAAAGCTGTGCAATGCTGGGACAGTCTACAACTCTGATTTTTCTAGGATCATGTAAGTGAAATCTACAACTGTACATCATTGGAAAAATCATGTACTTTGACATCAGATTAAGTGCTACAGATCATCATTCAGAACATTTTTATCTGGTGGTGTGGTGGGTTTGTTACATACTATAAAGCAGGGGTCCCTATTAGATTACAATCATCCCTCATGTCTGTTCCTTTTCTCCGTATTCATATTGCAAATGGTGTGACAGGAGTATATTTCCTTATATTTGTGGTAGGCAAAGTATGCAATTTAGTCTCTTGTGTGAGTTTTTTATTGTAAAAGTCAGAGGTGGGCATTCATGAATGATTAGAGATTACAGTGGTTCCATGGCCACACATAGTTGTGTGAATGAAAGCACACTATATAAATAAAAAGTGTGCAGTTAATATTATTGGTAATTATAAATTTATGGTTGAACATGCTAGGAACAGCAGCAACAAATTTTCTCATAAGGTCATTATCTGTTTGGAGAAAATACATTAGCCAGAATCAATTCTGTTGTATATAGTGTTCCATCAATTTGGAAGTAGCTGATCTTGGAAAAAAAACATTTGGCCTTGTGTCTTCCAATTTATTATCTGGTACTCACTCAAGGTCACTCCATTCTTTGGGGGAATTTACATTTGTCATTGGTGTCCTTATGTACTATCAGTTAAGAGAATGTGATATAAGGCACACAACCGACCTTAATGTACAGTATAATGAAAACAGAGTTTAGAGGACAGAAAATGTGACTTTATAGCAGGGCTCCCCAACTCTGGTCCTGGATGGCCCCAGTGGCTGCAGGTTTTCATTCTAACCCTTTTCTTAATTAGTACACTGTTTTTGCTGCTAATTAACTTCTTTAGAATTCATTTTTAATTGACTTGCTTTTTAAGATCTGTTCATCTGAATTTCTTCATCATTCCTCTGAATTGCTTCATTTCTTCCGTTAAACAAAAATGAAATGTGAAGTGAGTGAACCAACAGAAGACCAATTAAGTCAGCGCCCCAAACTCCAACCAAATTTCAGTCCAACCAATTGATTAATTAGGCTCTGAATCCTGTTGTTAATTAAACCCGTCCTTTAATTCCATGGCTTGTTGCTGCTCCCATTTTGGAAAAGCATACATTTCCAAAATTGTTGAGTTTCTCATTTTCAAGAGCACTGTTAAAATGTTTTGGAGACCTGAGCAGATCAGCATTCTTGAGACCTTCACCTTTATTTATTTTCAGATATTGTATGATTGACACAGTTTGCTGGTCATGTTTTGGTTCATTTTGTATCTCATTATTGTTTGGCTGCAAATTAAGGAAAAACAGACAAGGGGTCTGAGTCTTCAAGATCAAGTCAATTAAAATTAATTCAAAAGGAGTTAATTAGGAGCGCAAACAGGTCACTATTTAAGGAAAGGGTTAGAATAAAAACCTGCAACCACTGGGGCCTTCCAGGACCAGAGTTGGGGAGCCCTGCTATAAAGTCACATTTTCTGTCCTCTAAACTCTATTTTCATTATACTGTACATTAAGGTCGGTTGTGTGCCTTATATCATATTCTCTTAACTGATAGTACATAAAGACACCAATGACAAATGTAAATTCCCCCAAAGAATGGTGTGACCTTGAATGAGTACCGGATAATAAATTGGAAGACACAAGGCCAAATGTTTTTTTTTCCAAGATCAGCTACTTGCAAATTGATGAAACACTATATACAACAGAATTGATTCTGGCTAATGTATTTTCTCCAAACAGATAATGACTTTATGAGAAAATTTGTTTCTGCTGTTCCTAGCATGTTCAACCATAAATTTATAATTACCAATAATATTAACTGCACACTTTTTGTTTATATAGTGTGCTTTCATTCACACAACTATGTGTGACCATGGAACCACTGTAATCTCTAATCATTCGTGAATGCCCACCTCTGACTTTTACAATAAAAAACTCACACAAGAGACTAAATTGCATACTTTGCCTACCACAAATATAAGGAAATATACTCCTGTCACACCATTTGCAATATGAATACGGAGAAAAGGAACAGACATGAGGGATAATTGCAATCTAATCCACAAAATTATTACAGACAACAAATGAAAAAAGTAAATTAGTTATTTAAGAATTAACTATTCAGTGCTGTACTCATAAGAATGCAGAAATAATCAGTCTTCTTTAAAAGAAATGATTATCAAGCACTTCACAATTTAAAATCACATTGGATCAACTGCAAACATTAGTAAAAAAAATAAGACTACGTGGGATGGGATAGCACTAACGTCAAAACAAAAACCTTCTGAATTACATTAAAAGTGATTATCAGAATTATCACCACTAATTTGTTTTACTGAAAAGAATATATCAGAACTGTGTTAAAAAGAAAAAACATCAAACAGTGATTCTTATAGACTAAAAGATTTTCGCTAATGTACCTGCTATTGTGATTAGGGCAGAGAAAAACACAGATAGTGGAAAAGTATGATTAGAAAATTAACTTATTATTACAGGGTCTTGACTCCATAAAAGAGTTTGAATTGCCAAATGCACAATGAACTTTGTTTGGGAATCCAGAAACTTTAACTCCTGTCTTAACTTGATGCCATATTTAAAGAAGCTCAGCGATTCTGACGACACACACAGCTAATGCTATTGGCAAAATCAAAGGAGCTGTGAACATGAACTGGACCTGCAATGATGTCAACATGAACATAATGAAAAACAACAAGACTAACTCTTTAATAACTAAAAATAATGAGCAAAAATTTGCCTCAACAGTCAGAAAACTGAGATACACAAATAATAAGATCCAAAAGTAAAAAAATAAGCCAAAGCCCCTAGCACTACTTTTTGGTAGAAAGGAGGCAGTTGAGAACAGAGAGAAATATTGGGGTACCACACCAGTAAACAGATTTAATTGAAACAAAATCCATCCATCCATTATCCAACCCACTATATCCTAACTACAGGGTCATGGGGGTCTGTTGGAGCCAATCCCAGCCAACACAGGGCACAAGGCAGGAAACAAACCCCAGGCAGGGTGCCAGCCCACCGCAGGGCCAAAATCCAAAGAAATTCAAAAATAATATAATGTGTGCAAGGCATAAAGCAAAAAATGGTGAAACCATGCCAGCAAAGTATTGGTTCCTTGCCTTTTCTTGTTCCATCAGTTGCACTTTGTTCGGCTTCTGATTACTTTGAGGACATTACTTTTCTATATTGACACTTTTTATGGTGAAACAACCCGAAGGGGTGAGATTTGCATGGGATGTCATGGCTGGTTGCATGTGCCGTCACTGGGCATCTTCTCATGGGTGTTGAAAAAGAACAGAATACCAACAGTGACAACACCTCCTCAAGCCCTGGAGTGGTAATGCTTACCTCAGCTGAGCTTGTCAGGGGATCCTCAAGTCTGAATGTGTGATAACATCTTCAATCCAAATTCCTGGATTCATGTATTTGGTTTAGATTGGAGTTGGGCATACAACAACTTGTGACTATGTGCTTCTCCAGTTGAAGCTTTATGGGAGAGTGACAAAGAGAAATCCATTATTAAAAACACATTTGACATCTCAGCTAGAGTTTGCCAGAAGGCACATAGGAGACTCTGACATCAGCTGGGAGAAGGTTTTGTGGTTTGATGAGCTTTTTGGTCATCAGACTAAATATTATGTTTGAACAATGCTTCTCTGGGGATGCTTCTCTGCAGCAGTCTCTGAAAAGCTTGAAAGTATAGAGGGCAAAATTAATGCAGCAAAATACTAAAGAAATGCCTGATGAAATTTTCAGAAAACATGCACCTTGGAGGAAGATTTGTTTTCCAACAAGACAATGACCCCAATCATAAAACCAAAGCTACAAAGACAAGGCTTGACAACAATGTTAATGTCCTGGAGTAGCCACGTGTTGTGATGTGTGATTTTACATATAACTTGATGAATATTTTGTATGTCTTTATTTGTAATTTAGGCATAGCAATGTAATTTAGTGTTTACCCCCCCCCCCCCCCAGGATTTACGACAGGATTTGGGGGATGTGTCTTAAACCAGTTTGCCGAGTGTTTCTTTGCTAAAGTCATTTCTACCCCTGCAAATAGGCTAAGGTGTACTTTCACATATGGTTTGGGGGGGTGGCAGGTGTTAAGATGTTCTATTTCCCCCATTGGTCTGAGGTATGGCTGTTTGGAATTGGCTTGTCTCAGAGGCCTTTAAGTACCATGATGTCCTATTGGCTGTAGGGGTTGGACAGAACATCTATAAATGTATGTGTTTAACCTCACAATCTCTCTTACTAATCAACATCTGAAAGAAGCATATCTCTTGCTAACCTGTGATGATGAAGACAACACAATGAAGAGCACAGGTCAGCAGCCATTTTGAACAGACATGTGGCTGAAAGCTGAGCACCAATGATGCATTAACTAGAGACATTTAAGTAACTGCAAGTCTGTGTGCTGCCTGAACTACATATCACCATTTAATCAGGTTGTATGGTTGCCAATATTCAAATGTACTTTGCATTTTGTTATTATTTATGAATATTATCAATAATACATTGTTTAAACTGTAACTTAACTTCTGCTTGTCTTTTTACTACATCTAATTGCCTGAGGTTATAGATATAGAAGGGAAGGTGGGGATAAGTTATATACAATAATACCTTATAAACAGTGGTACGTCTGTGAGATTAGGCATTCTAAGGCTACATATTAATAATACAATAGGGGAAAGTAGAGCAATATATATTACTCTACGGAGACAAAACACCACGTCATGGTCAACTTCCCAAACCAGTTTATAATTTGTGGCTGACTTTAGGGAAAATACTCTACAAATAATGAAAAGGCGTGACTTATTGTACATCCAGTGATGGGCATCCTTAATTTATGCCAGAGCTGGTGGAGATGCCACTTATTCAGTGCAATATGGCAGACTGATTTAAAAAGCAAACTGAGGACCTAAAGTACAGTAGATTAATTTATCGATCATATTTAAATCATTTCAATGTACCCCAATCAGCACAAAAATAAATAGCATTTTCTAGTCACATCTTTAATATTTTAAGTACAATCTAAAGTCCAAAATTTTTAAACCTTAGACTTTTAAACTTATTAAAAGTCTTTGACAAACATCTATTTCTGAAGAGAAGCTTCATATTTGTAAACCTCTTAAAAAATAGAATATATTTAGTTGCAATTATCTCATCGTTTCCTTGGTTACTGTTTACAACACAATAGGTATAGAGCAACTTAGCTAAACATTAAAGGCACACACATGACACTAATAAATTCACATAAAAATAATAAAACACACACAGGAAAACACTTTTGAATTTTTCTGCTACACTGAAAAGGCTGTTCATTCTTTATCACCATACAACCTGAAAGAGCTTGAGCAGTTTTGCAAAGAAGAATTTGAAAAAAGAGCAGTGTCCAGGGGCCTGATGTATAAATGATATGTATGCACAAAAATATTGTGTACGCCCTTTTCCACACTCACTTCGAGATGTACAATAACTAACCTTGGCCTAAAGACACACAAATTTTCATGGCAGCCTCATACCATGCATATGCATGTTTCTGCACAGTTTTGTAAATGGGTGGCACCCAGCGTCAAAGCAGTGCTACTGTTTCTGTGCAGTTTCCATTTCTTTTTCATATTTGCATCCATGATGTGGGATTTATCAAATACACTAAAATTAATTGTATATTGTTTAAAAATTTAAGGCACTTAATAGTAATCAAACCTGTAACAATATAATGGTGCACAGAGTGGCCAAACTATTCCAACTACCATGGCTCTTTTAGTGTTGTTAGAAGACATCACAAATGGAAGAATTAGAAGAGAGTGCGTATTTACAGATCATACTGACTTCTTGTCCCATGATGTTGAATGGCTTCTTAGTCGATTTAGATTTCCAAGAGCTATCCTCTTGGCATTGTGTGCTGTTATAATATTAGGATGTATAGTTGATAACACTTTTATGATGAAACAAATTAATGTATGTATATTACATTTTACAGCTAAATTGTTAACTTCATTTAAATAATGTATACTGATAATAATTAAACACGTAGGGGCATGGTGGCATGGCAGAAGCGCTGCTGCCTCACAGTGTGCCTGGAGTTTGTATGTTTTCCTAGTGGCTTTCCTCCATTCAGTTTCTTTCCAAAAGCTTGCAGGTTAGGGGATTTGGTGATGCTAAATTGACCCTACTAGTGTATGTGCGTTCTTGTATTCACCCTATGATGAGCTGGCACTCTGTCCAGGGATTGTTTCTTGATGCTTGCTAGGACTGGCACACCCTGGATGGATGGATGGATGGATGGATGGATGGATGGATGGATGGATGGATGGATGGATGGACCATGTAAAATTAAGATTTTTCAATTTTCCTTGAATGTTTTGGAGAATGGGCATTCTAAGCTTATAGTTGGTTATACATTTCTTACAGATGCCTGTTGTGTGGCAATCGGTCATTTGGAGAAAGAAAACAGATGGGCAGGAATTGGGTGTTGGTACTATTGACAGAGACAGTACTGCTGCAATAAATTATTCATCCAGGGTCGCACCCATCCCAGCAAGCATTGTGCGCAAACCACATAGTAATTAATGATTGGGTCGGGGAACACTTAGAATACAAAACATTTAAAGTGCTACTTTAGTTATGATGCAGTTTCAGAAACTCTAGTAAATTAAATATCAACTTTAAGATGAAGTTTATGACATTCTGCTTTAATGACAAAATACACTATGTGATTAAAGTGGAAAATTTAGAGATTAAAGTCAGCTGCGACTCGCCTTATCACGTTGACATTGATATCTGACCACTTCTTTTTTTCATTTCGAGCACTGTGCTAGTTTCTGAACTTGAACTTTTGAATGCCCCTGACACATTGTATCACTTCACCAGTTTCCTTTTGTTGCTTATAACACTGCTTAAGTCATCAAATAGTATGTTTTTCCTTGCCTCCACTTGACTGAGCAGGACCTCCATTTGGCATACGCTGAAATTCTTCTTTTTTTCATGTGCTTTTGCCATTGTCTTTTAACAAAACACTGAATGGAAGGGGTTAGTTTTAATGATTTACATATTCAAATAGGCAAAATTCTGGGAGGAGTCAGAGTGGAGTTGTAGACGCGTCCATATGTGTTAAATTTCCTGTTGATTCGGATTTATAAAGGGAAAGTGCATGGAACTTTGCTTATGCACAGTTTTATGCATCTGAATTTTTATGTGCATACACACATTTCTATTTTTGTTCATATGTCAGGTTTTAGTGTGAATTCTATGCAAGGTGTTAATACATGAGGGCCCTGATATGCAAACCTGTGTGCATAGACTCAAGGCTGTCATGGCAGCCAAAGGTGCGCCTACTAAATACTTAACCTTTTCACAGAATTGCATGGAGTTTTATTTTTGTCTTTTTGGTAGGTTAGGTCTCAACAGCGTTTCACCCTAAGCTGGACTGTCTAGATAAGGTGCATTTAGACTACAATCAATTGAAACCATTGGACTACAGACAGGCAATCTCCATCAAACAAGTGATGTGACTTCTAAAACACATTGGCTGTACCAGTGGTGATTTAGGTGTGATTAGGGTGAATACGTATGCAATCAATTATTTTGTGTTTCATATTTGTAATTAACTTAGACAACATAGCAGAGATATGTTTTCACTTTGACATTAAAGAGTTGATCAAAGTCAAAAAATCCCAATTAAATCCATTGTAATTCAATAATATATTACTGTGTAATAAAATGTGAAAACTTCCAAGTGGTGAATACGTTTGTAGTTTCTATATATACATATATTTAATGATAGGAAAAGAAATGCAACTTACATTGTTTGACTGAAATTACAACTGTATTTCTGAAATGATAAAAACTTGAAACAATAGGAAGTCTAAACAGGACAACACAAAAAACAACAAGAAAACAATAACAATGGTGAGCATTAACAAAAGCCATCTTGAAGTTCTTCAGTGTGACCACTTCTTGAGGCCACCAGTGCTTGACACTGAGACAATGAGCCCATGCTTCTGAAGCTGTTATCCGATTTTTACAGAAGGGACTGAGCCTGCCCCTCATTGTCCTGGCACTGATGCAGACATTTTGTCTGTTTGCTTGTTTAAGCAGCAGTACTGATGTAAGATCTCACAATGTCTCATTTAGAATGGCCTGATGTGTTGCTCCTATTCTACTGTGGTTACAGAAGAGCAAACAGATCTTGAGCAGTCATTTTTCCCTGCCAGAGTTTAACCTTACCTACAGTCAGGAGACACTGGAACAGCTTAATCCATGGTGCCTTGCAACATTGGTGCATAACATGGAGGGCTGAAGCATGCCAAAGGATCACTGCTTGCTTCTGGCGACATCTGAGGAATTACACAAAAAACTGACAAAATGTGTTCTTTGTCTTTGCTTTGACCTAAGTTTGAATTGAGGCCCTTTTAAAGGTGACTGGATCAGGCATTGTTCCACCGGGACCACTTTAAGTAAAACTACATCTGAAAAGCTTTTATGTGTTTGACAAGTTGCAACACCTCATTGTACAAGTAGTATTGCTGATCAGAAGGCTAAAAACAAATTGACAACATTTTGTGAAAGTACACAATTTATCCTTTTAGATATTTCATTCCAGGAAATGTTGCATTTATTTTTATACCACTATGTTTATTTATGCAGCCATCCATGTTCCATTCAAATGGAAAACTGATATGAAAATGGATCTCTGCTTGAATAAATGTCTATCTGATGTTTGACAGCACTTTTTGGCAGAGCTTAGTAAAGAATGAGGTTTTTGGCCATGTACCTCAATCAATTTTAACTTATGTGGAGCTTTTTATTGTGGGCATTATCAAAAAGCATTTAGGAAAAGCAACTAGCGTGGCCGAAAAATATCAGAGTTTAAAAAGAAATTGGCTCAAAACCAGTTCTACCCAAACAAACTGAGAATCTCATATTGCACATTTACTATGCTGTAATGTTATTACTGCCGATAAATAAAGCACTTATGTTCATGTGAAATAATCACTGAGGGTAGAATACTTACTTAATTTTAAAATAATGCATTTTTACAATAACATTCATATTACATGAGACAAATGATTTAGAATGGCAATAAAATATTTTCTAGGCTAACTGAACTTTGCATAGATGAACGTGGCAGGCTCCTGTCTTGATTCTGCTGCAGTTAAAGCAATTGAAAATGTATTACAATTTCTTTTTCATAGTAACATTTTGCTCTGAGACAAGTCCTCCGTGCTGACCAAACTGTGAGTCATGAGAGTTGTGAAGACCCATATCCAGAACCTGTGCTAATGTGCAGAAACATTCGCATCAATGACCTCATTAACAGTTTCTTAATTAGGTTATTGATGAATGAACTGTCTCAAATTACGGAATAATGAAAGGATGATGGTTACATAGGTCTTTAAAAGCGTTTCAGTGATATCTGAGGAAATTGGTTGGGGAGTTTCTGATGGGCTGGGAAAGTGTTTAGTCTTCCTATTGAAATTAATAGAAAATAGTTTTTTGCTTTTCCAAGTCTTTTTCAGGAATCGATTTGAATCAGATAATGAGGGATAACTTTACATTATTTTAAGATTCACAAAGTGTTCATTATATGTTTTTTGCTGTCTGTTCTAAAATAAATATTTTGGCATACAAAACTGAATTTCCATTTTGGATGTCTGCAACAATGTGTCATATCTTGTTTTCATTATTATCATTATCATTGACCCTTGACATGAAGGCAGTGTAAGTTTATCTGTTTCCTCTGCTGCTCTAGGTTTAAAGATCTGGGGCCTCATGCATAATGCCTTCCATAGAATTCACACTAAAACATGGTGTACGAACAAAAAGAGAAATACGCGTATCCACAAACAAATTCAGATGCATAAAACTGTGCATAAGCAAAGTTCTACGCACTTTCACTTTATAAATTCCAATCAATATGAATTTTAATGTACATACATGCGCCTACAGCCCCATCCTGATTCCTCCCAGAATTTCGCCTATTTGAATATGCAAATCATAATAAATAGCCCCTTCCGTTCAGTGTTTTGTTAAAAGTCAATGGCAAAAGCACGTGTAAAAAAGAAGAATTACAGACAATACCAAATGGAGGTCCTGCTCAGTGAAGTGGAGGCAAGGAAAACATACTATTTGGTGGCTTAAGCAGTGGTATAAGCAACAAAAGGAAATTGATGGAGTGGCACAGTATAGCGGAGGCACTCAAAAGTTCAAGTTCAGAAAGTTGTACAGTGCCCAATATAAAACAGAATTGCTCAGATATCAAAGTTGATGTGAAAAGGCGAGTCGCACCTTACCATCTGAGTGTTAACACCACTGGAGAAGGTGGAAAAATTCCAGGGCTCACACCGTTTGAGCAGTGAGCTGCTGCAATTATTGGGAAGACACATATATATCAAGCCACAACATTAATGAGACACATTTTCACATCACAGATAATTTGCACATTGATAGAGTGGAAATGCTTTTTATTGATATGAGCAAATTCATTCTATGAAAGATGCCTTTATAGCAATGTGAGTGCAGCTGAATGCTCTGATGACATTTGGATGTTGCTGCGAATTGTGCTTTGATGTATGCCCATTCAACCACAGTGTAAGGAAATCTAATACAGTATATCTGGATGACAAGCGGATAATACCATCCCATATAGCTGGCATGGTGTGACTCAGAGATGACTGAGAAATACCTGTTCAGTCAATCAGTTCACATTGAAAAGCTTCTGTGGCTAAAAACCCGAGGATGGGCAGAACTTGCAATGAAGCAGGGAGAGCACAATTCCTCAAATGTTGCCTTTGTAAAGCCTGCGCCAGTTCAACCACAGCTCCAAGAGGATAGCACTTGAAAATCTTAATCAACTCAGAAGCCAGCTATCATCATGGGACAAGAAATCAGTATAATCTCTGAATAGCACTCTCTTTTAATTTTTCCATTTGTAATATCTTCTAACAACCCTAGAGCAACTATGGTAGGTGGAATAGTTTGACCATTCCATGCACCATTATATTGTAACAGATTTATTAAATTTATTACATTTGTCAACAATGTGCAATTAATTACAGTGTATTTGATAAAGCCTGTGTCATGGATGTGAATATAAAAAAGAAAGGGAAACCACATAGAAACTATAGCATTGCTTTGATGCTGGGTGACGCCCATTTACAAAATTGAGCAGAAACATGCGTACACATGGTCTTAGGCTGCTGTGAAAATGTGTGGTGCACTACGCCAAGTTTAGTTTTTATACATCTCGATGTGAGCATGGAAACGGGCTTATGCAACTTATGCAGCATGTGGAAGGGCAGGAACTCATATTCAGTGTTGATTTTATTTCCATCTCTACTGCACTCCTATCGCCTTGATGTCTGAATATTTTGCTCTACTTTTCTGTGCTTACATTGAGAGTCCCCTGGTGGCCTTACAATTCTACGCAAACAATTTATTAGCTAATGCCTGGGAGAAGACTTAATAATGCTATCGAATCAAGCAACTCATTAAAAAATAATTTCAGTTTTAGGATGACATGGACAAGAGGCTGAGCTTCTACCTGGGACTGAACGCCGTAACGACAACAAAGAGTTTCCTAAAGGCAAATGTTTCCCAAGTGCAGTACAGCTTCAAAAGATCTCACAAAATGCTTCAAAGGTTTGAAGGAGGGTGACTTGGTCTTCGAAGCCAGTCCTAAACTGAAAAGAAGCCACCTCAAAGATCATCAGGTGAACAGGTCTCTTGCAACATACTTCGTATATGAACACCACAAAGTTGAGAGTGGGACTCAGGTGGGAGGACTTGAACCAAAGGAAAAAAGTTCTAAAAAGGTTATCGTGAGTTTAGATTAGCTGCTGATTCTGTTCTGCATTCCTTTTAAGTCGCACTAAACACTGTACATACCCAGAACTTGACAGTTCAGATTTCACATATCAACCATTTGCTCTTAAGTACCATTCTACTTAGTGCATTATTTTATGATGTATTTGTACAAAAGATTTGCATATCAGAGATATATAAAGTGCTATGTGTACCAACGAGCCAGTTCAGAGTGTGGTGTAGTAATAGGCAGTTGTTATTTTGGATTGTGTGCTATGGTGTGGACTTTCTTTTGTATTCTGTTGGACTCTAATTGAAATAAAATCAACCAGAAAGAGCTAGAAAACAAAATTAACATTCAAAAGACCACACCAGTAAACATTTATAACCTATTGTGTATTAACCCTAGTACTTTTGGCATTAGCTATTCAGGTTAAAAAAACCAAAACTTGCATTGAATGGGATTGATTGGTAGATTTGCGTTAAAGAACACTTCCACCATAGCAAGTAGAAGGGCATTTGAGAATATAGATAGGTGTTTGTTTTCAATTTCACAAATTTTGTTCCTAGGTATCTTTATATTGAAAACACAACATGACAGCAGTGGCATTTCTGCATTAAGGTTCTGTGGGGCACAGCTCCTCCAATTGTTGTGTAAAATAAATAATACTAAGCTTCCCTTAGTAATTTAACCTATTATTAAAATGTTTATAACAATCCCCAACTTGGTGTACTTAAGCAATTGTTTCCAATTTTCTGCTACATACTGAATGTAATTAGCTATCTAAAAATATATATTTCTTCTTGTAGTGTGTGAAACTGGTGCTGCAAGCTTATTTTTTGCTGAAAGGTTGGACCAATTGGCCCTGCAGTGTTCTAAGTTAACCCTCTGATATTTGTGCTCATGTGCTTCTTGAACTTTGCAGTTTAGTGATGGGACTTGAAGGTTACAGCTCAGCATAAGTCAGTAAAGAAGTATGAAAAATTCAGGACCATTTGCCATTTGCCCCTTATTTTGTCAGATTATCATGATGTCAGAGAGTGTCTTAACAACCTAATGCCACTTGTGATGGACTCAACACCACCATCACATTTTTTGATTGTTTTGTGACTGTACAATGCGTGAACTTGCACATCTATCTAGTTATTAGAAAAAAAGAAACAGATATTACTAGTTAGGAAAGTTAATGTTGTAGACGACTAGCCCGGACACAGACAGACATGGACTCCGACTGTCCAAACTAACACACATTTATTTCTCCAATAATGTCCCGCACACAACACAGTGTTCCACTAGACACAATACTCCGTCCTTCTTTTCCTTTCGCTGCCTTTACTCCGTTCTTCCTGAGCTTCGTCCTCCTCTTCCTCCCGACTCTGGCTGCTGAATGGAGTGAAGCAGCCTCCTTTATAGTGCACCCGGAAGTGCTCCAGGTGTCTCTTGATTAACATCTGGCAGCACTTCCAGGTGTGGCAGAAGTGCTGCATGCCCAGACTCTGGAGCTGTCCAGGTGCCCCCTGGTGGTGGCCACAGACCCCCACCGGGTTGAGCTTCTGAGCTCCAATTCCGTGGCCCTGACGTAAACCAAGGGGGCTGCCCTCTTGTGTCCCGGGGTAGATACTCCTGGTAGTACACCCATTCCCCCGGTCTTCTCTTGAAAAGGTCATCCCATCTGGGTAGGATCCCCGGCCGTCCATCACAATGAGAAGCCCCTTGTTGGTGGGAAGAGCTGCTGACATTCACAGCTGACTCGCTCAGTGTATTTACCAAACATATGAAGACTTTTCTATTTTGTGAATACTTTTATAACTGCTAATGGTTTGGATGCCAAATTCTTGTGTAGTTAAGGTAAGTTTAACTAGTCTTGTGCTTTGATTTGTTTAATGGTTGTTTACTTATAAGGTCTAGAGTAATTTCTCTCACTTAATTTATTTTTATAACCAAGTCTTGTTTCAAAACAGACCCCTAACCAATGGTAACTTGATTATGCTCACCCAATTTTTGAGTTACTTTGGTGAAAAGTGTCTACTAAGTAAAAAAATATAAATGTAAATTTTAATGTTTCCCTTAGAGAATTCTGCACACATAAAGGAAAGATCTGGTATAGACCCCACCAGAAATGACACTGGATGGCAGTTATTATAAGTGGGTTATTTAAAGAGTTAAATGTTTATTTAAAATTGATTTATACAACTGAACACTTTAATCAGTGAACAGTTACAGGTTCTATTTTCCATGCTATCTTGGTTCAAAGCAGTGGTTTCAACACATTCAGGAAAGTCAAGTCAAGTTGGGGAGCATGCACTGGTACAGTGCGTTGCCACACCCACCACACGACAAAACAACTCGGGATCCCGGTTTGCAACCCCCTAGCAGACACGCGGTCCAGTCCCACCTTCCGGAAATGACCCTCTATCTGCCGCAGCCAGGTGTTATGTGGGCGACCCCTTGGCCTGGTCCAACCACTCAGGTCCCCAGCAATGAGGATCATACGAGCTGGATCACCCTCAGGGAAACGCACCACATGGCTGTAGTGCCGTATCTGATGCTCCCTCACAATGCAGGTAATGTGCCTCATTTGGGACTCCATGAGTAACCGCTCATTCGACACAAAGTCAAACAAATGGTACCCAAGGATTTTCCGGAGTACCAAAGGAGTCCAGTCTTCGTCTCAGGTCACTGGATAGCGTCCATGTCTCGCAACCATATAGCAAGACAGGAAGCACCAGGACTCTAAAGACTTGGACCTTCGTCCTTTTACATAGATATCGGGATCGCCACACACCCATTTTCAGCAACCTCGTGACCCCGCATGCTCTCCCAGTCCGTCTACTGACTTCATAGGAAGAGTCACCAGAGACACGAATGTCACTGCCAAGGTAAGTAAACCTCTCGACAAGGTCAACACTCTCTCCACAAACAGACACACTGCTGATGGCTGTGCCAAAGAGGTCATTAAAGGCCTGGATCTTGGTTATTCAGGAAAACTGAAATAAAATACTTTTTCTTTAAAATTATTTTAGGAAGGAATACATAGTACATACATATAACCATGGCCAGGACCACCATTAAGGGGAATTAGGCATTGGCCTGGGGAGCAGATCACAATGTGAGGGGAAAACCCAGTCGCATAGGTTAACTGATGAACAGTCGATTGGCGCAAGATTGGGCTAGGGTGCAAAATAATCTAGCACTGGCACTGTATATGACATTCCACTATAATTATTAAAAAGTACAGCACTATTTAGAGTAATTTATAACATTAGTTAACTTCTCCAGAACTAAGGATAGTAGTAAGGTAACACAAGGCATGAATCTGCCAAAAATGCTGAAATGATGCTGAATGATAAGCTAATGCACACCTATAGTACATCCTTCATGCCTGTGACAAGACTCTTCAATTCTCTGAGCAGGTAAGGATGAGAATTTTGAAAGCCAAATAGTCAGACCTACAGACACTTTTCATGGGCTTTCCTTGTGTGCTGATAATTAAATATGCTTGCTGTTATTAGTAAAGGAGACCTGCCAACTTACTATATTTGATGTCTTATAGTTTACCTACACAATATCCTCCGGTACCATATCCTTTCTCTTGGGTAGGGCACTAGGGGATGGCACATATAAGTAACTGTGAGTATGAGTGTGAGATGTTAGTGCAAATAGAAAACACTCCTCACATATGACAGTCAGAGACAGGGGATGTGGAAAATAGTCAGTAATAAATGATATGATGTCCTCTGGTCCACCGAAGAAAAGAAAAACTAAAAAAGTTAAAATTTGATTTTCAGGGGAAATGGTTATGTATAATAAACATATAATATGGCAATTCACTAATATTCCAGAGTTTCTTATTTCTTATACTGCCAGAATGCAAACCTCATAACAAGCTTGTTTACTTCAATGAAAATCTCTTGACATGCATCAATGTTCCTCTTCAGGAGAATGCAGGTTGTTTCTGAGATGTGACACTCAGAATTGTGTGTCATCTGGTCATGACATCCCCTGCTTTGCTGAACAGAAAGACCATCTGTAAAGGCTTAAAATAGGACCTTTAAGAGCACATCTCCACACTAAGGTTTATTATATCTTAGCTTGATCTAGCAATAAGCTGCTGCAATACATTATGGAAAATCTCTTTAGTGTCAGCTCTTTACTGAGCTCAGTGGCAAAGCTGCCACTTCAAATCCCATTTCTTGTCTGTCTGACTACATGATCCATTATTGTGCTATTACATATATATATATATATATATATATATATATATATATACAGTATATTTATACTGCATATATATATATATATATATATATATATATATATATATATATATACTGCTCAGAAAAATAAGCGGAACACTATGAAAACACATCAGATCTCAATGGGAAAAAATCATGCTGGATATCTATACTGATATGGACTGGGTAATGTGTTATGATGCTACATCGTTTGATGGAAATGAAAATTATCAACCTACAGAGGGTTGTACTGAAAGACACCCCGAAAATCAAAGTGAAAAAAATGATGTGGCAGGCTAGTCCACTTTGCCGAGATTTCATTGCAGCAGCTCAAAATCATACTCAGCATCACTGAGTTCCTGGACAGTCTGAGGTGCAACCTGGCAGTGTTGGATGCCAGTGTTGTAACCTGACAATTCTAATATTCTATGGCAAATGCCAATTCAGCTCCACGGTGCCAGACAGTGAGCATAAGGCCCACTAGAGGATATCGGGCCCTCAGGCCACCCACATGAAGTCTGTTTGTGATTGTTTGGTCAGAGACATTCACACCAGTGGCCTGCTGGAGGTTATTTTGTAGGACTCTGGCAGTGCTCATCCTGTTCCTCCTTGCCCAGATACCGGTCCTGCTGGTGGGTTAAGGACCTTCTTTGGCCCTGTCCAGGTCTCCTAGAGTAACTGCCTGTCTCCTGGAATCTCCTCCATGCCCTTGTGACTGTGCTGGGATACACAGTAAACCTTCTGGAAATGGCACGTGCCATCCTGGAGAAGTTGGGCTACCTGTGCAACCTCTGTGGGGTCCAGGTATCGCCTCATGCTACCTAGTAGTGACACTGACCATAGCCAAATGCAAAACTATTGAAAAAACTATCAGAGAAAGATGAGGAGGGAAAAATGTCAGTGGCCTCCACCTGTTAAACCATTCCTGCTTTGGGGGTCATTTCATTGTTGCCCCTCTAGTGCACCTGTTGTTAATTTCATTAACACCAAAGCAGCTGAAACTGATTAACAACGCCCTCTCTTTCATTGACTTGATGCTCTACTCTGATTAAAAACTGTTCCTTTTATTTTTTTGAGCAGTATATATACATACAGGCAGTGCCTGGGTTACGTACGAGATAGGGACTGTAGGTTTGTACTTAAGTTGAATTTGTATGTAAGTCGGAACAGGTACATTATTTTAATAAATGCTATTGCTGACCAACTGTAACCAAGTGCTCTGCCAGTGAATGATGGAGTTTCACCTCTTTCTGACCTTTTTATTAGTTCTGCTTTATTTTCAATGGTGATGGTTTTTCTCTTCTTTACTGTATCACCAGCACTTGCATCAGATTTGTGTTTCAGAGACATTCTTGAAGGGTGAAGACAAAAGGTTAAGATGAGCTCTTCTGCACAGCACTGTACACGTTATCACAGCAGGAAGGCACCAGTCGTCAACACGTCTGATGTACTGACAAGACACAACTTCCTGCTATGTGCGTAACAGTACAAGCAGGCTTGCTATTGAGAATGAATGGGGGCGGTTCATCACCAACCCACCTCACAGTCACCTCCACTACAGTATGCTGCTTGCAGTGTCCGCTCACCGAGAATGAACACGGTGCGGCCAAAGGTGTGTAGTGAATTGCCCAACCCCAGTTCAACAGGTAGCCATCCGAGGCACACTACAATGCTACCCCCGCCGCCCCGTTCAGCCATAACCGGGTCACTGCTTGCAGCATTACCAGCCGTGTGTGCTGGGCAGGCAGTGAAAAGCTCTCTTCCGCTTCTTCCAGCCTGCGTCCAGTCAGGAGCAGTAGCTGCGGCGGCGTAGTGGGCGGGCAGTGAACCTTCATCCTGCACTCGAGTGATAGCTGTGGCCCCGGTGACTATGGACCACGGGTCACCGCTTGCTGCCGGGAGCCACCTGAGGAACACTACACTGCGCGAGCAGCGAAATCGCCCCCCTCCAGCCACCACTTACAGCACCCCCAGGCCGAAGATGACGGAGCGGCAGTTACTGAGGCACATGTGTCGCAGCTGCGTCCTCGTTCGGAAGTCGCAGGTCGGATGTCCGTCACCTGGGGACTACCTGTATATATATAACTATATATATATGGGATATAAAGGCAGGGGGAGTGACATTGGGGGGGCGGAACCGGAAGTGACATCTTCAGACCAAAACTCAGGCAGAATTTCCCGTGTCTAGTCTGCAGGGATAAAATGAAGGTTTAGTGCACCCCATCACCCCCCGGCCTAGCCTGGAATTCCCTTCTTTTGGTCCATGTAGTTGGCTCCCATGCACACTTGTCTGAAAATATATATATATATGTGTGTGTGTGTGTGTGTGTGTGTGCGTTTGCGTGCGTGTGTGTGCGTGTGTGTGTGTGTGCGTGCGTGTGTCTAGGTGTGTGTGCGTGTGTGTGTGTGTGTGCATGGAACCATTCTTGTGAAGGCTGAGATTCTATTTCAAACACTTCCTTAAAAAGGAGCCATGTGCTGCTACTCAACAGGCTGGAGGGTTATGCTATAACCCTGACAACATTGCTGGATCACACCCTTAAATGGTGTAATGGTCTTAGGAGAGGTCAGGTTTATAATTTCACATGACATGACAATCAGTAGTGTAATAACAAATACACATAGTACCTTAATTTCCATCCCAAAGAAGTTCCAAATTAAGTACTTAATACAGTAAACATCGCTTGCATGGAGAAACAAAAATACTTAAGTAAATTGGAGCTGAATGTAGCTGAGCATAATTATGAAAAGTTTAGCACTAATATAAACCTTGCTAAATAACAAAGATGGGGATGAGTATAACATAGATGGTTACACATTTTTAGGAAGGCTGAAATTTAACAAATTACCAGAACCAGATTTATCCCACAGTGCATAAGGAGGTTAGTGAGTACATATACAAACCCTGTATAACTCATATATAAGGCCCTCCCTCATTGCCAATCTCCTTACACTGTCATGAAGAGTGATCCCAATAACCTTTCAAAGGAACCTCATTTTGGTTACTTTGTACTAAATAATCAGAGTTCTTCTGTCACTGCATAGAGCTTATGACCATCAGCAATGATGGAGATGTAGAATGAATAATAAAAAAGCTCCACCATCATTCCACCTCTTCTTCCCACAGGAGTACAAACCAACAGCAGAGTCTCATTCTGTTATGTATTTTTATTTTTGTGCCTAAAAGTGAGATTTCATTTCTAAGATTTTGAAATTCAATGAATTAAAATGTAACATTTCATTTTTGCAGTTTTGCAGTGCATTTTAAAGCACTGCCTGTGCTTTACACATGGTTCAAACATGAGAAAGCGAAACAATATGGCCTCAGAAATTTCAAACATGACAGAGTTAAAATAGTGAAGGAGGAGGAGCAGAATCAAGAAGAGATAGAAAGTTAGGGTTAGAGTCTGCCTAAATTCCTATATCTTGTTGTATGAAATATCTATATTTTTTTACAAAAGAAATCAGGCTGGCACAGTGACTAGTGCAGTTAGTGTTCAAGAAAACTAAGGATGAATTCTAGCCTGGGCAGTGACTGTGGCATTTTCAAGTTCTTGTGTATCTGTAGGGATTTTCTCAAGGTACCCTGGGTCTTCCCCTTCTTCCAAAAGAGTTAGTGACTCTACATTAGAGAGTGAGGTGTTTGTGTTCTACAATGGACCGAAACTTCATCCAGGGATTGTTCCTGCCTTGTGCTCAATGCTGACAACCCTTATGTAGCTGAAGAAGTACATTTAAATATGAATGGATGGGTGGAAGAATGGATGGGTAGATAGACGGATGGATGAATAGAGTACTCATTGGCTGGATGTAGAATGTGTAAACATTTATTAAGGTGTGAAGAGTGTATCCATTGTGGGTGCCACTTACTGGGTCATTCAGCAATTGTTATTGTGCTTCCAGTGTGTTTTTTCATTACTTTAGACAACAAAACAAGCTATCGAAACAAGATACATAAGCCTTGTCCCAGTAGGCATCTTGGTGGAAAAGTCAGACACATGTGAGTTATTGCATCGTAGGAGATCTCTTGAAGGGAAACTATCAGGTCTCCTTGGAATTGGCCAGTATTTTCCTTTCTTGTTAGAACTTTGCACAGCAAGTAAATTATTTAAAAAAATATGATGATAATGAAATGAATAGAAAGAAGGTTTCATGACTTGACGTTTCCTTGGTTTCAGACAGAGTGTATATTATAAAGGTTTACATGCATTAAACTGAAAACATAATCTTCACAATACAGTGTCTATTTCTACCATTTCCTATTCATTTTTCATGCAAATGGCATTCTCAAACAACATACATGAACATGACTAAGGCTACAACATGGAATTGAGTCCTATTCACAACAAGCTGCAGTGAGCAAAAGTGAACACCCCAAAGACCAGCAAATGGCCACTCAGATGACATGGTTTCAATAAGTAAAGGGAAGGTAGGGGAAACCAAGCTGGAGGCTTAAGTTCTTTGCTTATAGACACAGGAGGGTTGCCTGAGAAACATACATTGGTAAACCTGTTTGCCTTTAAATGTATAAACAAACTGGCTAATTACTAATAAGCAACTGAAAATGGTGGTCGCATGGTTTTAGTAATAACAGCTTTCCTTATTTGTTGGCTTTGTTGCTCCATTGCCTGGCAACCTAACCAACAGTGCTCTGTGGTGACACTCTGGTTTCATTATTGTCATATACATTTGTCACATCATTTCTATGTGACCACAGCTTGAATGAACTCATCCTCCAGTGACATGCATGTTGACATGAACTTGACAAAAAGTGACAATAGTTGACACATTCCTGACCAGAAATGTGTTTGGTTTCCTGTAACAATAATTATTGATTTGTTACATTGCTAATAAAAATGTTAGTTTCTCCATCATTATTTTTTCTTTCATTTCTGAACCTTGCCTAGTCTGATACAGAATGGAAAGATTGCAAAAGAAACCGGAATTCTCTCAAATCAAAAAAATAAAAAAGTGGTTTTGAGAGACAATAAAGAAAGTGTCATAATTCAACTGTCCTGTTCCCGTACCTTTTAATGATATTGCACCAGAAGCACAAAAATGAGGAAGAGAGATGGGATTAAAGTCTACATTTATCTACAATAAAAATTAGCAGGGTGTTACAAAAGACCATAAAAGAAGAGGAACACAAGGAGCATATCTTTGCTTTCAAAGTATTCATAAACTGTTGTAATATGCATGGAAGATAAAAAGCAGAAAGCAGTTCTTTACTTAAGGGTGGGTGGTCTGATGAAGTATTAGTAAGACAGATTTGATCAATTTAACAGCTTATCTTGGTTGATCAGTAACTGTCCTCACATCTGGTTATGTGCATGAATATTGTTGTTTATTAAAGCAATACATATAATGAAACTTATCTATCACACCCACTGTCCAGGTTTGATAAAGCCTATTTAACCACTTCAAGTACATTTCACCACAGTAATACTTCATGTACAGTACCTTGATCATTGATCACCAGAGAGAGGAGAGGAGGAGAGGTTGGCAGCATGTGCTGATACAGGCATTGCTGCACCCATCACACGACGAACCACCTCAGGACCCCAGTTCGAATGGAGTGGAACAGTGTGAGGTTTTTTACAGTGGCTGTAGTGCCAATCCTACCACCAACCCCCAAGTTTTCCCTGCAAGTTGGAGTTAGGGAGTAATGTAGTGAAAGGTTCACATTACTGTAATTTAATCATATACATTATATATTTAATTATATATATTCAATTAACACCACCTCCATAGCTAAGAAAGTATATTAGCATCTCCACTTCCTTTGGAGGCTGAAGATTTCTCCCTCCATTATTACCTTCGAGAGCATTATAACCAGCTGCATCACTGTCTGGTTTTGCAAATACAGCAATTTCTCTGACTATGAGGTCATACAGTAGAAAAGACCACTGGTATCTCTCTGCTCTTCATTAAAGACATCTTTATATTAAAGTGCCCACAGCATTGGAAAAGACCTCATCCATCCTTCCCACCATCTCTTTGTCCCACTTCCGTCTGACAGAAGGTACTATAGCATTCATGTCAGTTCGGCTAGGTTCTGCAACAGCTTCTTCTCCTTGGATTTCTGGACTCTGAATTCTGTGCTCTCTCCCTGCCCTCAGATCTGCTCCTAGTAATTATTTATATGCAGTACATTATTGCACATGTTGCTATTTTTTTATTAGTTGTTGATATGTTTATTTAGTATTATCTATTTCAAATCCAACCCCTTAGCTATTAGTCATTATTTATTTATCTATTATAATATAGTATAGTTCTTCACCTGAGTTGCACTTGTCCTGTGTTTATGTATATGTTGCACTGCGGTACTGGGACACATTATTTCCTGCCACTGTATGCTGCAATGAAGTGTATGGATGGTATGACAACAAAACCACCTCACTTGACTTGACTTTCAAGTGATGAAATGATTTAATGGATTATAGTTTAAATTCTTGCAATCCCATTACAGTCAGTGACTTACTAGAATTTCATTACTTGCATGTGTTTCTTACATGATATATACTTTGAACATGTAGAGAGCATTACACACCAAAAAACCAGAACACAGCTACTTCACATATGAGTTATAATCTAAAAGACTTGTTTATTTAACAGAGTACTTAATCAACAAGTACTAAACCACTCTAGGAGATACTGGCAATAAAATACACAAACTAGTTCTTTATTTCCATCTCCACCTCCTCCTCTCCAAACTCGACTCCCCTGGATGATGTGGATAAGCCAGACCCAGGAGTACTTCTGGCACGTTAGTGTTGTATCCTTAAAGTACTTCCTGGCCAGGTGGATCCTCCACATAACAGGGAGCCTCCCCTGAGCAGATTTCTCCAGAGACATCCAAGGACCCCAACAGCGCTACAATTCATGTGTAGCACTGTGGGTGTCCAAATGGAAGCCTCAGTAGAGGGATGCTGTCACTCATCCTACTAGGGGAGCACTTGGGTCTGTAAAGTAGTCTCCCACTGTTCATTCTTTATAATGGCCATGGGCCAAGTGAGTACCAACCATTCTAGCAAGAACTCCTGTCAAACCCTGCCTTCTATGACACTACTGTAAATGTCTTAAACAGCAGGCATTAATGTTCACATAACATTCAACTGCACCTCACATGATTTCTGCCCACCGTTTAATTTGCACTGCACATGGGCACTTTTCTCACACAGGCATGCAACACATGGAGTTTTTATGACACAGTTGAAATCTGTGCCGGAGAGGAGTGTTTTTTGCAACATTATATAATAGGTCATTTTACTTTGGGATTGTTTTGGGGTGGACTTTGTATTTTTTAAGAAATAAATATTTTGAGCTTTACTTTGAGAGATATTATTGTTTTAGTTTTTCAACACATTCAAAGAATATGATGAACTAAGAGAGTGTATTTCTAGTTTAAGGGAGAAAGAGTGAAGTTAAATGCAATGTTTACCTGGGAATTTTTATAATTAAACATCAGTTGCATTAATATTTTTGTTCTTTATGATATATAGTCTTTTGATAGAAGAGCTCATAAGGAATTAGATTTACAAAGGCAAAAAAAGTCTTTGATATGCAATGAATTGAAAACGTTGTAAGTTTAATGTCATAAAATATCACCGTGTATCCCAACATGAATTTTGAGTTAACCCATCACATCTGTTTAACATTTCCAAGTCTGTATTGTTGTAAGATAACTGTACCTTTACCTTAATTGTTAGTGATTGTAAGATCATTAATTGATCGAAATGGTAATGATTTCCTTTTGATTGTCATGCACCTTTTTCATAGTGTAAAGAACAGCCAGATGAGAGAGATGCAGAGACATGGGCACTGATTTTGTGGCACAATGAAAACTGCAATAATTTTACCCTTTACCCAATCCAAGTGCAACTACAAAAGTCTGTTTTGTTTTTAATTATTAGGCTTTTTTAATCAATAATTGTTTTTGTTAACTAAACATCTCTACTTGCTGTGTTATATGTCTTGCAAAAAACAAACAAGAGAAGGGCATAAGAGATGGGATATAGAGTGGTGATCCTGGTATAACTGAAGGTTTTTGCAAAAAGGAAAACAGGTGACAAAGTGTCAAAGACATATTTTCACATGCGATTCCCATTTAAGACTCAGGAAAGATGGCAGTGGAGCGGGTTATAAGGCAGCAGAGGCAGAAGAGTCAGGTTCAGGAGACCGGAAACTAGAAGTAGCATTAGCGATCTTTGTGCTGTTAATCTTCTGGTCTATAGGTAGAAGAAAAGGAGAAGCATTAGATGATAGCACCAACACTCAACTCAGAGTGCAATTACTGTTCAACAAGCCCTGAAGTTGTCTACTAAGCACACATGTGTTACAATGTATACCACATTATATACAGTATATAACCAAGTGAGTGGTGCTATATATAGCACATCCCTTGCTCAGAAAATGCCTCACTTATAACAATGCCAAAGTAAGTCACGTAGTTTCCTTGTTTAAAGGAATACTCTACCCAAAAGATACACCATATTTTTTATACATAGATAGATAGATAGATAGATAGATAGATAGATAGATAGATAGATAGATAGATAGATAGATAGATAGATAGATAGATAGATAGATAGATAGATAGATAGATAGATAGATAGATAGATAGATAGATAGATAGATAGATAGATAGATAGATAGATAGATAGATAGATAGATAGATACTTTATTAATCCCAAGGGGAAATTCACATACCGTACTCCAGCAGCAGCATACTGAATGTTACTATAATATGTTACTTACCTTGTGTAGTTTGTAGAGGCGACTAAGAAAAAGTTTTAATCTTATGTTTTCATGAAGAAAAAACAACAAAATAGGACTGCAGTTTTGTTTTGTTACAACTATAACTTTGGTTATTTCTCTAAAATATTTTTGGTGAATGATTTAACAAATTTCTCTTTAATGACTTTAGCTCATGACAATGACAATTGTTTGGTTTTGTTCTTTAAGAAAGTATACTTTAGACTGCCACAATTTCAACATATCTGTCCAAGTGGACATGTTTTTCCCTGTTAAATATGACAGATATTGTCAGGACTGCACAGATGAAGTTTTGTTTGTGTTTTTGTATTTTGTTTATATTTTGATCTTTATTATGGTTGGGCATTGCCATTTTGTATGTACTTATAACTTCATGGTTTCTAGACACATGATGCCTGTGGTTCATGACTTCTGATGTCATAACAACCATGCTGTATAAGATTGCCTTGCAGTTTTAAGGATATCATAACATTGTTTAAAATAAATGGAAGACTTTGCAACAGACAAAATGAAATTAGATTTAGAGTTTTGGTTTTGTATTGAATTTGAGATTTTGGTAAATGATCTTTGTTTCAACCTTTGTTAATATCTCTGCCACATTCATAAAAATGTCAACACTTTCATGTACAAATCTAATGCTTTTGGACACTATTCTTAATGGAAAAAAGCAATAACTCAAGTATATTCTAAGAAGACAAGGTAGAGTGAGAATTATTCGAAGGAAATATTTAGAAAACATTTGAGATTAAACTTTATAAGCAAAATAAAAGGAAGGGACTAACAGGAAGACATAAAGCAATGACACAAGTAATAGGGAAAACTGGAGAAATTGTATAAATATGTCATCCCATATTTACACAGCATGCCATCATAAGGCACTTTACAGATCAAATGTGAATGTGTTCCATTGTAGAAAATGGAAAAGTACAAGATTGTCAAGCACACTGAACATACCTTCAAACAGAGCCCTGATAATAATAATTATTAGCCCTGATAATGTGTACATAAACCTCATACGTTGAAGAGGAAACAACACTTTCACAGTTCAGGCCAGATTGGAAGTTACAGTCTTGTTTCTTCTATTCTGATTGGTTCTTTACTACTCTACTACGTGTTAATATGTTTCTTTTTGTATTTTATGCAATTCTAATGCAGTTTTATGGTAGTTTATTTTAATTGTTATGTTGATGATATCATCCCAGCACCATTTTAAATTAGATTTTCACTGAAGACCCTACTGTTTTGCACTTGCTATTCATAGATATATCTGTTGCTCCCTGCTGCTTGACTTTTTTTTTCATATAAGGTACTGTTTTTGGTTCATGCATTTTGATTTGTTTGCTCTGGTGTTTGCTGTTTTAAGCAAACCTTTTGGTTTCCTTTTTCTTGTTGTTATTGCTGCTGTTAGAGAGGCATTACCAGTCAGGATACACATTTTCAAGGTGCACATCCCACCATGCACAAAAGCATGTAGTATTATGGGATGTTAGTTGAGAGAAAAAGATGCATGTGTACTAGTCATTTCCACATAGAGAAATAGTCATTTGTAATAACCAAGAGTTTAATGACAAGAAACCACACATATACAAAAAAGTATACATGTACTTGAGTATATCATCCAATAAATTAGCCATAATTTCCTTCTGTGCTGCCATGTGGAATTCTCTGAATCCTTTATCAGTGTTCTGACACATTGGAGTGAACAGTACATGTTCTGAACTCCTCACAGATATACAGGCCGAAATTTCATTCACCATAAAGCTGCAGGTGAGCAGAAAGCTCTTACTGTATGGTTCCAGATCCCCGAGCTATTTGACACCTGCATGAAGAATCTTCTCCTATGTATGGTTCTCTAAGTCATTGCAATTCTCTGTTGCATAGTCCTACTAAAAAGTTTAAAGAAATTATAAGAAATTCTCCGCTCAGCTAGCTCCCCTCCTATTAGCAACATTTACAGAAGCTAGAGACAATCAAATTCTACCTCAAATATTTCGCCAAGCATTAATTACCGTCTTTCCTAAAACAAAATAAGTACTTATTACAATGTGCATCATACAGACCAATTTCACTTCTGAATAATGATGGTAAGATACTCTCAAAAATCATAGCTAGAAGGACGGAGAAAGTGTTGCCTTCGATAATATCACAAGATCAAGCTGGATTTATCAAGGGTCGACACTTATCCTCCAATCTTCGACACCTGTTTAATATAATATACTCACCAACAAAGTCACACCCCAGAAATATTATTATCATTGGATGCAGAAAAAGCATTTGACATGGTTGAATGGAAATTCCTTTTCACTACATTAGAGAAATTTGGGTTTGGCCTGAACATTTGTGCATGGATCAAACTACTGTATACCAGTCCAGAAGCTTCAGTTTGTATTAACAACATTTGTTCAGACTGCTTTAAATTAGAACGTGGTACCAGACAAGGATGCCCCTTGTCACCACTGCTATTTGCAATCGCCATTGAACCACTGGCAGTTCACTGTCAAAATGCTGATCAGATAAATGGGATTATCAGAGAAGGACTGGAACAGAAAATTTCTCTATATGCAGATGATATGGTACTGTATATATCAGACCCACAAAATTCTGTGCCTGCAGTCTTAACAGCACTTACAGAATTTCAAAAGATCTCTGGTCTCAGAATTAATCTGAAGAAAAGTGTACTCTTTCCAGTGAATTCTCAAGCATATAATATTAGATTGGACACCCTACCTTTTATCATTGCAGATCAGTTCAAATACCTAGGGGTATACATTACAAGTAAACACAAAGCTCTTTATCAACAAAATTTTGCCGTCTGTATGGAAAAAATTAAGCAAGACTTGCATAGATGGTCAACCCTTCATCTCACTCTAGCTGGAAGAATTAACGTTGTTAAGATGAATATTCTTCCTAAGCTTCTATTTTTTTTTTCAAAACATTCCAATATACATCAATAAATCATTTTTTAAGCAATTAGATTCAAAAATAACCTAATTTATTTGGAACTCAAAACATCCACGTATCCAAAGAGCGACCCTGCAAAGACCTAAGGCAGAAGGTGGCATGGCTCTACCTAACTTTCAGTTTTATTACTGGGCAGCAAACATACACGCTATAAAAAACTGGACACAAATAGATGAACATACACAGGCCTGGTCCGCAATAGAAGTAAAATCCTGCAGTACTTCTTTATATTCCCTGCTTTGTGCCCCAATAAATGCAAGGTATCGGCACTATACTAATAACCCAATCGTGCTTCACTCACTCAGAATATGGAACCAATGTAGAAAGCATTTTAAGATTGAGATTCTTTTATCTCTGGCACCTCTGCAAGAGAACCACCTCTTTCAACCCTCGCAAACATATGCAGTTTTTAATATCTGGAAAAAATTGGGGATTAAATTGCTGAGAGATCTTTATATAGACAACATCTTTGCATCCTACGAACAATTACATTCCAAATTTAACTTCCCAGTTAACAGTTCTTTCACTATCTTCAAATTAGGAACTTTGTTAAACAGAACCTGCCCGATTTTTCTCATCTTGCACCCTCGTCCATGCTGGAAAAAATATTGCTCAATTTCAAGGACTTAGACACCATTTCTGCAATATATAAAATTATTTTACAGTCCCTCCCTTTCAAAGATCCAAGAGAACAACGGGAAAAAGATCTCTTAATCAATATATCAGAAAGGGAGTGGAAAGTAGCAATGCAGAGACTTCACTCGAGCTCCATATGCGCAAACCATACAATTATTCAACTTAAAATTATATATCGAGCACATCTGTCTCGCCTAAAACTGTCCAAAATGTTTCTAGGGCAAAATCCAACCTGCGAACTCTGCAATCAAGTCCCAGTCTCACTGCATCACATGTTTTGGGCCTGCACCAAATTAACATTATTTTGGACCAAAATTTTTAAGTGCCTCTCAGACAGCCTTGGGGTCACAATCCCTCCTAACCCATTAACAGCTGTGTTTGGGTTTCTTCCAGATGGGTTTAAATTGGAGAAGGACAAACAAACTGTGATTACATTCACTACACTTTTGGCACGCAGACTTATTTTGCTAAACTGGAAGAATCCTAACTCTCCTCTTTTAAGTCTGTGGGTAACCAATGTTTTATACTATTTGAAATTGGAAAAAATCAAATATTCAGTTAGAGGATCTGTACAGAATTTTTTTAAAACCTGGCATGATATAATCAAGAAAATTTTAGAATAAGCTCTTAAAGCACCGAGGAAGCAATTATCTCCGCATTTCTTTTTCTTCTCCATTCATCTCTACTGGCCTATTAAACTCATCAATTTAGGTATGTTTACAAGCCTTACGTTTTACCCCGTTGGCCATGCTCTTTCTCTCAGGGGTGGGGGTCGAATTGTTTTTCAATCCTATTTTTCGTAAAAATTGATTGATTTGTATGAATGATTACAATAAAATTAATAAAATTAAAAAAAATAATAATAATAAAAAGTTTAAAGATCTCCAGAAATCAGAGCCACAAGCATTGACCCAATCCTGTTCTTTACCTGATGTACAATGCTGCTGTTATCCTCCCATGGTGCATTCTGCCCAAAAAGTACAAAAGAACAATGTTATTAAGCAAGAAATAACCTACAAGGGTCCAAAGCAAACAATTTCAAATTCCATCCACAGGGACCCAAGTGAGTTTGCCCATCTCAGATTAGCTGTGGGAAACTTATTGCCACACAATTCCACTGAGCTCTTTAAACATCAGGAGTTGTTGGATCATCTGAAGCTAGAAGAGGCACATATACTAGCTGATTCATTTCTGAAATTAGTTAGTTCTTACACAGATACCATGGCAGCACTTATTGAAAGATTTAGACAAGCTCATCAACTAGCCTTGAGTAAAATAGCTACAATTCTGGACTTGCCTAACATTCAACCTGGTGACGCAGCAGGATTTGAAAGGTCTACCCTTCAGATGCAAGCACTAGTTGGCCTAATCCAAACCTTAGATCCAGAGGGTGATATAGAACTATGTTGTAGTTCCCATGTTGTTTGCCTGCTAACCAAACTACCTTCAGAGCTGTGCTTGTCTTTTAGAAGGCAAATGTGCTACCAACCAGGTGCAATTTATACTCTCCTAGACCTGGAAAAATGGCTTACGTTTGAATCATGGTGACAAACCTATGAGGGTCACAGCAGAGGTTAAGGAAAAAAGGGTCGAATGACACACAGCCCAGACATCAGAAGAAATCCAGGAGTGAAAACCTGACAAACCACCATATTTCATGGCACAAAGCAATGTTCATTTCCAGTTATCCAAAATCATCAATACTTGTGCCACATTCTCCTAGTAAAAGGCCTGAGAAGAGTAAAGTTTTCAGCCTATATTGTGATAGCACTGAGTATTACCTGAGTCAATGTTCTATATTTCAAGAGCTCAACAAGGAGCAGATAATCAATTGGATTAAAACTAAGAACAGGTGCTAGAGTTGTAGACGGGCCCATCAAGCCGCTCAGTGCAAATTTAAGAAACAATGTCATCTCTGCAATGTCTAGTACCATCGAATCCTGCATGAAGTAAATGATAAATAACATGAGGAAGGAATATGTCTAGTAAGTTCTATCAATGAAACTCTGTACCTAGATAGGTCTTAAAATAATGTCATTCTTAAAATAATCAAAGTTTATCTGCGATACCAAGATAAAGTTTTAGACATGCATGATATTATTGATGATGGGTCTGAAAGGACTATCCTTATTTCTTCTGCCACCTAGAAGTTAGGGCTTCAAGGAGAGCCCAAGGACCTAATGTTAAGAACCATTAGGCAAGATGTGAAGACACTGTGTGGTACTTCAATGTCCTTCAGAATATCCTCAGCTGTGCAACCTCACAAGTGCTATCCTATCATAAGAGCCTTTACAGCAGAACAGTTGAGCCTTCAAAAACACTTATACCCAATAGCAGATCTGCAGCAACTGCACAACATCTTGAAAGGCCTTCCACTGCATCCTATTCATAAAGTATGCCACCTCTTGTTGATTGGTGTGGATCATCCACAGTTGATCACTCCTATTGAACCTGTGCGCCTTGGACCACCAGGGGGTCATGCAGCAGTTAAGACTAGATTAGGGTGGACATTATAAGGACCAGTCTGACTGCAAAAGAGAAGGTTCAACCACAACAATGCCTTCATATTGCTCTCACGCCTTCAGTGTCTGAAGTCTTCAGAAATGTTGAAAAGCTATGGCAAGCAGATATCATCCCTCACAGAAATGAGAGTCTCATTACAAGGTCTAGGCAAGATCAAGAGGTCATTGATCTATTACAGGCAAAAACAATAAAGGAAATGGTAGATGGTGTAATCCACTATGCCATGCCACTGCAGTGCAAGAAACACATGCCTTGTCTGTAAGCATACTGAGAAACATTGAAAAGCATGTGTCAAAGGGCTCAGTAAAGGCAATTGCCTACACGAAAGAAATGAAAAAGATGGAAGAGGCTGGATATGCTATTAAGCTCCAAGCAGGAAGAATTATCTCCTCTGAAGAGTTTTTAATTTATTTCTCACCATATTGTTCAGCATAATGGGAAGGACTGTGTAGTATTCTGAAGATAAATGTCTCCATTTTGTGTGGTGTGATTTGGAGAGTGGCACCTCCCCCAATATCTATGAATGGCAAGTACTTCCCTTTGGCACCACTTGTGGTCTTGTGCAATTTTTGCTCTCCAGCAATATGTAATGGACAACACCAGACCAGAGGATGAGATCTGATCTTCAGTAGAAAGGAACCTTTTTGTGGATAACTATCTGCAAAGTCTACCATCATCCCAGAAGGCTAAGCAGCTGATAGACAAGCTGAGAGATCTTCTGTCTTTTGCTGGATTTGACCTTCATTAATGGGCTGGTAATTTTTCAGGGATAATAGAACATCTGCCACAGGAAGCTCATTCAAGTACCACATTACTCTGGTTGTCCCAGGACGACTGGTTAGATTATACAGAATCCATATTAGGCTTAAAGTGGCACTGTTCTTCAGACACTTTCAGGTACAACTACCATCCAGTATAGAAGACTACTATCACTATGTGCCACAATTACAAAGTACTCACCAGTCAGTATGATTCCTAGGGGTTAATTCTTCCATTTACCAAAAGTACCAATGCCACAATCCAGAAACTATGGCATAAACAAAGAGACTGAGATACCCTATGTTACCTGAAGATCTATTAAGATCCTGGAATGATTGGGAAAGAGATGTTATACACCACTGATGAAGACCTCTTTCCCCTTACCAGACAGATTCACATATTCTGTGATGTCTCTGAGCAAGGTTAAAGGTCTGTCTCTTACCTAAGAACAGAAGACAAAGATGGCAATATTCATCTAACCTTCATTATAGCCCAATCTAGAGTGGCACCAAAGCATCAACAATCCATAACCAGATTAGAGCAGTGTGCTACTTTAAATAAAGCACAGCTAACCAGACTTGTAGAAAATGAACATAGCTTAACAATCAACTAAGTGGTTCTGAGTTCTAATTCAACAAATGTGTTATCCTGGCTATAGTCTGAATCCGGGCAGCACGGTGGCGCAGTGGTAGTGTGTGTGTAAGGGGGCCCGGGTTCGCTTCCATGTGTGGAGTTTGCATGTTCTACCCATGACTGCGTGGGTTTCCTCCGGGCGCTCTGGTTTCCTCCCACAGTCCAAAGACATGCAGGTTAGGTGGATTGGCGATTCTAAATTGGCCCTAGTGTGTGATTGGTTTGTGGGTGTGTGTGTGTGTGTGTGTCCTGTGGTGGGCTGGCGCCCTGCCCAGGATTGGTTCCTGCCTTTTGCCCTGTGTTGGCTGGGATTGGCTCCAGCAGACCCCCGTGACCCTGTGTTCGAATTCAGCGGGTTAGAAAATGGATGGATGCATGGATAGTCTGAATCCTGTCACTTAACAGGTTGTTATTCTTGGAAGTAAGTGGACTCCAGCAGGAACCCAGCAGATGGTCTCACCTGGGTTTGAATGCTAGCTGAACTGCCTGTACCACACAGATAGAATCAAGGACCATTATTCCTTTATACTGTAAACTAGAGTCAGAATGGTCAATAATGCAGACTGTTGTTGTTGTTCCTGAAAATGAAGAAGAGTGAAGGATGAGTGTTTTCTGTAGTATCACAGTGTGCCTCCTCTTATTCCTAACCCTAGGAAAGAAGCTAGTAGTTCAGAATAGAATAGATGATCAGACCAATTCTCCAACTGCTGAATATTATCGAATGTCAGAATTTCTTATATTCCAAAGTTCCCAGTTAGACAGTTTTCCTGAGGAATACAAGTTGCTAAAGACTGGAAAGCAGGCTCCTGCCACAAACCGTCTTCTTACTTTAGCACCAGAGTTTGATGAGTCCTGTCACTTATTCAGGTTGGAGGTTGATTGCAACACTTTGTAGCAATTGTGCTGTCATCAATTCATCATAATGTTTTACATCCTCGCCATTCAGTAATTAAATTAGTTATTCAAGAATATAATGCCAAACTTTTCCATCCAGGTCTGAGAGTGTCTGTGCCAAATTAAAAAGACATTTTTGGATCCTCAGAGACAGAGAAGCCATTCACAAATTCCAACACAATTGTACTGATTGCCATAAGTGGGAGGCAAAGCCTCTGGTCCCTAAAATGGCTGACATACCCCCAGCAAGATTGAGGTTACACAAACCTGCCTTTTCCAGCACTGGCATGGACTGCTGTGGACCATTTCAAGTTAAAATAGGTAGGAACCATGAGAAAAGGTGGGGAATTATCCTAAAGTGTCTCCATTTGGATGTTCACCCTAGTGTCAATATAGATTCCTTCCTAATGGTGTTCAGAAGGGGCACACCATATGAATTACTGTCTGACCAAGACAAAATTTTCTACTGTGGAAAGAGGGAGTTACGTGAAACTTTCAACACCTTAAATCCAGAGCTTCAGAAACAGCCTGCTGAGCAAAAAAACATTTTTTCATTTCAATTTACCAGGTGCACCACATGCACATCTTGGTGCAGTGTGGTGTAGCTAGGGGGCGGTCTGCCCAAGGCAGCACATTTTTGGGGGCGGCATTATTGGCCAAAAGGCTCAGTACAATTCGTGTGTAAGAAACAGGGTTCAGAAAAATATCACTCATGAATGAAAAAAGTAAAATTCTCTGATTTTTATCCACAAATGCTTCAAAAATAATTTTCAGACTGTCCTTCTGTGATGGCATCAGACACAGCAGTTGAAATTTATGAGGCAATAACAAAAATAATTTCTAGAAAGATAAACAACTAATTTACAATTTATAATTTTGTTTCGTTATCAGTCCGAATGCGTTCTTGCTCTGCGCAGAAAACATTCCCACCTATCACTTGAACACTCCACTGGTTCTGGTTTTCGCAGCATATTTATATTAAACTAATAATTAGAACAAAGCTTATCAGTGTGTCTATACTATATTCTTGTCTAGTTGATGCTTATAAAAAATTATATGTGAAAAATGATTGCTGTTCCTCTATATATGAATAAATCGATGCAAAATTATCTCAATTTTTCTCTATACATCATTTTAATTTTCTATTTAAATAGGTTAACATATTCAGATATGTTGGAGGGTGGCAAATTGAAGCACCACCCTGCCCTGAGCAGCACAAATTCTCTACGCCACTGTCATGGTGATGTATGGTAGAAAGAAATCAGGTGTGTGAAGCATGCTTTTTACACCACAGTAGGTTCAAAGTCAGTATCTGAAGAAGTACTTAGAACAGTCCTCATTGAAATAGAGAGAATCCTGAACAGTAAGCCTCTAAGATGTGTGACATCCAATGCTGCTGACATAGACCCAGTTACACCCAGTTTCCTGCTGAGGGGGCTGCTTGATAATTCCCTTCTTAAGTTGTATATTCTGCAGAAGAGCTAATGGGGCAGCAAAGATAAAAACACTGTGAATTGCTCACTGACCAGTTTTATAAAGTACTACCTACCCAGTTTATAAGCCAGACAGAAGTGGTACAGCGATCCTGAAGGCCTCTCAGTAATAACGATAATCATGCTTATTGATCCTCAGGTTCCCAGAGTGCTCTAGTTTAACAGGCCGAATTGTTAGAACCTTTCCTAATCCAGATTGTTGTGTAAGAGCTGCAGATGTGAAAGTGAAGGATAGACCCTACACTAGGCCTGTTGCTCAACTTATTGCCCTTCAGAAATTCCACTTCAAGACACTGATTGTAATAAACCACCAGTTTCATTTATCTGCTATCTAAAGTGAATAGTATATTTGGGGGCGGCAAAGTTAGAGAGGCAGCACCAATTGGAATGTACATGTCACTTTTCAGGGTGCATGTCCCAGGATTCATGAGAGCACGTAGTTTTATGAGATGTTAGCTGAGATAAAGAAACGCATGTGTGCTAGTCATTTCCACATAGACAAAAAGTCATTTGTAATAACAAAGAGTCCGTATTATATTGAATCAATAAGAAAGTATGTGTTTAATGACCAGAAACCACACATTATAAATACATTTATACTTTTTTATATATCATCCAATAAATTAGACATAATTTCCTTGTGAGCTACCTTGTGGAATACTCTGAAACTTTTACCAGTGTTATGACTGATACTTCAGAGTAAACACTAAATGTCCTAAACTCCTCATAGATATACAATCCTCCTTTGCTAAAGCTACATTTGCATTGTTTTAATATGTTTGATACTTCTTGTAAGTCTTTAAGAATATTGAAGGAAGTTTGTTTGTTTCCTTGGGCCAGGGGTTTGTGCTCTTCACATTTTTCTGGCTTTTTAGACATGCTTTGGCCCTGTGTTGGCTGTCAGCCTGCAACTACAGTTTGGAGGCTAGGCTGCCTGAGGAGATCAGGAGGTGAAACCTGCTCTCTTTAGGTCAGGACTGGTGTGGCAGTGAGGTCTTCACCCTTTGCTGAGATTTGGAATTGGCTAGATCATAATACCTACATTATAATTGCCATTGCAGCAGGGATGTCATAAAGCATCTGCTGTGAATGATGGTGTCATAGTAACTGGAGTATTGAAGCTTTGGGATGTTGCAGGAGATTTTCCACAATTCTTCTTCAAACATTTTATTTATGGCTTCATTATTGTAATTTTGGTTTTAACCTTTGCTTTATTTCTGTTATTAGCACATAAAATGATAAAGGGATACAGGGCTTCACTGCTCTTTCTGGCTGCTTCTTTGATTTTTTTCTTCCATACCCTTCTAGGTCTTCTCCTCAGTGTTTTTCCTTCACCCTTCCTCTAAAATACTTTTATGAGATAACTTGTTGAAATCTTCTATATTATATGTCCATATAATATAGAAGCTGTTTTATGTTGTATTTCTACGGATTCCATGAGTGGTTTTATTTCCTACTCTTTACAGATTCTTTCATTTATTTTCTCATTCTGCCTCTTTTTTTTACCTATCACTCATCTTCAACACTTAATTTCAAGTGCTGTGTTTTAGATTTTTGTTCCTTCGTGAGAACCCACTCCTAGAGAGCACATCCTCTGGGTGGCAGAATGGGATTGCAGTGAATATACTGTACATATTAAGCAAACATGAACCAAAGGCCCGTTGCCCTGAGGTAAACAGGCACCTGTCCTTGGGCTAATTGCCCTCTAGTGGGTAAGAATGATTCAGAAACATAAAATTCAAAAATATACCTTAAATGCCCCAAATATACAAAAAAATACAATTCAAGGGATAGAATACCATTAAACCCCTGCCAACAAAAATCTTTACAAAGGAAGGGTTATTGATAAAAATCAAAAAAGAAAACAAAAATAGAAAGAGGCCAAATACAAGCAAAAAAGAAAAACTAATAGCAACATCCAATAAACAGTAGCAAAAATTCAGTACACCAGAAAATACAGTATGATGCCCACAATAATCTCTATTCCACCAGACTCATTGAACACTGAGGGGCTCCACCTCCACCTGAATATAAAGGCAGAAGGCCCCAACTTAATGACATCATCATGACCCCCCTCTTGGGTTCCACACACACAAAACAAGGAATGTAACGTAAAAGGGCACATACACAAAACATAACAATTTGACAATATTTACATTTATAAATATAAATATACATTCCATTAAAACAAACAACACGATAAATAATAATAAAATACAACAATAAAAAGGAAAATGTACTTGATATACTTATGTTTCCTTTTGGCCTAAATACTTTTAGATGTAGTTTTAGGCTCTGGTAATTATACATTTTCACTTGTAGTTTTTTTGAACTCAGCCTGTCCCTCTGACTGTGAGTTTTTGCCTGCTCCCTTTGTTTGCTCATCTCCTGGTCAAGCATTCCTTTAAAATATTAATCTTTGACAACTTACCCTTCTGCATTTTTTTTAAAGGTGATCCTAACATGTGTGTAGTAAATAGCACATTTATACAACTTATTTCCATACTAAAAACAGATGGAAATGGTCCTAATGAAAGTAATATCCTAAACACTGATATTAAGGTATGCTTTGCTACTAGGCAATGACAGCCATATAAACCAGACTTTATCTTTTGTTTATCTTACTTTGATCTATTACCAATTTGAGCACCTTGAACTTACTTATCAGAACTTTAACCTTAACCTGTGTAATCACAATTCTGGTTTCTTGACAAAAATCAGCCTCCAAATCTGACCCATAATAATCTTGTGCAACAGCGTTAGCTGTTGTGAAAATTGTCTAATGTCTAAACTGAGACCTCACATTGATGTTAAGTTATATTGGCAGAAGACCAAACAAATAAGGGTATATGAGTGAATATACTCATATAAGCACATCACTACATTGCTATATAAGTATTTACAAAGAATATGTTAAATATTTTAAAATATATTAATGAGTTAATAAATCAGCATTAAGACAGTACATGTAGAAGATGAACATGAAAAATAAGGAAAAATGACACTGTACATACAGCTGTGTACTGTACACTATAGAATTCATTGGAGTGCACACGTGTGCACTGACAGAGAAACCCAGGTATCACACAAAACAACATATCACAGTACCAGTGATCCCTAGATTGAGTATAAAGATTAAACTACCCTGTAAAAATATGTCAGACAAAGTCGTATACTAACCGAGGTCAATAAGGGCATAGTTTATGTTTGGTCTGTGCATTTGCCACAGATATTTCATGCTAATCATTATGAAGTTGCCTTTTCCATAATTCAGTTTCTCTAATGGTGTTATACTGGTTTTGATGTACCCCATATCTGTTGCATTTTATTTTGATTAAACATTGTTAACAGGCTTTTGCAGATAAGATAAAGGGTTAGCATCCCAGAAGTATGAACACTGGGGGTAGAGTCAGAACAAGGTTTAAGTCCTCCTACAGAAAACATGAAGGAAGCAAAGAGACATGTTATAATTTTGAATCTCAATATTGCCTCCTGTGTTTCCTTTATTTTGATCATGGTAAGGGCAGTAAAATGGACAAACACCAGTCAGTCAGTCATTGTCCAACCCGCTATATCCAAACACAGGATCACGGGGGTCTGCTGAAGCCAATCCCAGCCAGCACAGGGCACAAGGCAGGAACAAACCTGGGCAGGACGCCAGCCCATCGCAGGGCACACACACACACACACACGCACACACACACACCAAGCACACACTAGGGACAATTTAGGATCGCCAATCCACCTAACCTGCATGTCTCTGGAGGAAACCCACGCAGTCATGGGGAGAACATGCAAACTCCATGCAGGGAGGACCCGGGAAGCGAACCCAGGTCTCCTTACTGCGAGGCAGCAGCGCTACCACTGCGCCACCGTGCTACCCCCTATCAATATTCACTTACCAAATCATTCACCTACAGTATTTAATTTTTAATTCTTTGTTAGTTTTAATAGAGGGACCTGGACTTTACTGATTTCTGTACATCTCTGAGAACTACAAACTCCATACAAGCAGAAATGCTGCGTTTCTTAGTACTGGCTTTGGCAGCCTCATCTATCTGCTGATGTTTGTTGAATCTGAACTTTCAGAAGCTAAACTAGCTACTTGAACTGACATATTAATTATCATTGTTGAGATTTATTCTTAAAAGGAAGGCCAAAAGCTTGAAACAATCCCAAACTTAAAGGCCACTCATTGTTCTGATCAGGGCTGAATTTTAACCTTTTTCTATAGTAGACGCCATTTTGCATAACCGTCATTAGGGTTACATCCCGCTTTTCTAATGGAGTTGTCTCCAGGGTTGTGACCTCAAATTCATCAGCACGACGGGGTAAAAGTTCAATAGTTGCACCAAGCTTTATCCGATTTGTGGATAAATCCTTTAAACTCAAATAGAAATTTCCTCTTTGTGACTAATTTTCATGCCTTACCTGGTTTTCAACTTCTTGCCTGAATTTTGACTTTGATTCTTGCCTTTTGTCTGGGTTTCTGTAGCTGTCTTTATATTTTATTTGTTTTGTTTTGCCTTTTGCACACATCTCCTGGTTCAACTCAAAAAATCAGTTATCTGTTTCCTGCCAAGCCAGGACACTGTTTATTTAATTAAATTCATAAAAGAATAATTAAATAAACTTAAAGCAAGGAAAAATTCATGAAAATTAGTTATTCACACAACCAGGTAATCATACTAAAAGCTGATTAAACAGTGATTACCAATAACAAAATTAGCATTACCCAAATAAAACAGGCAAACAAACAACTGCAAATACAAAAAAAGAATTACAAGAAAGAACAAAATAAACTCAAAGTATAAACTCTTAATCAATAAATCAAATTGCGAAACCAGAATATATTTTCTTAAGGATATTGTAGTTGCGTTTACCCAAAAATACCAGAGTTCTGCAGCTTCAGTATGTTTCATGGGATTCTGGCAAAAGCTTGACGCGTTGAAATGATTGCACATGCAAAATAACTTTGTTTTAAAAACTTTAGTAAAAATTCAAAGTAAAACAATTCACAAACAGAGAAAAAACTGATATAGCAAAGAAAAGAAAAGTTTTGTTTAAAGCTTATATATCTTGTTTCATTCTGTAAGTTTGCTTACGGTTGAACCATTTCTAAACATTCAGAAAACTTTATGCTTATCACATTTGCATACTGTAAATGGGTCTTTGAGTCCCTGCTAGCAACAACTGACTCAATTATTACACTGTATCTTAGTTATAGCAAGAAAGCTCTATCTCATATTAACTTACAGGGAGGTAAAAGATTATACCATATTCTAATAGCTATTCTTCTATACAAGTCAAGCAAACACTATATGAATTTAACTTTATGCATTAACTTTCTAAGATTGGCTCTTACAAATATAAAAAAAATGGTAAAAAAAAAAAAAAAACAACAGAAATCCTTATCACTATTATTTTTTTTAGTATCCACATCCTAACAAAGCTACTTTAACCATACTCTGGCTAAAGCCAAAAACTGGGAATTCTGAGACTAAAGCAGTATAAAAATGTCCAAATACAACGAGATGAACTGAGTGATGGAGCCCAAAAGCACAACCAAGTATATGCAAACTAGCAGCAGTGAAGAGCTGTGGCAAACAGGAGTCTTTCATTCCCTCAGATAGCGCAGCCCTCATAGCTGCAGCACCAAGGTGCAGGGCTAATATTCCATATAAAGCCCAGACCCCTCTTGGCTACAAATAACATTGAAAATAATTAACAATTAAAGGAATTGGAAAATAACCCAAATGGCAAAAAGGGAGATGATGAGCAAAACATGGTTAAAAACGTGAAAACCATCAGTAAAACTTTAAAATAGTTTTTTTTTAATTGTCATTGTGATCAAAATCCCCAATAATGCCAAAAAACTGAATTTGATATCGAGGTTGGCATGACTGCATTTACACTAAATCAATCCAAACTTTCATTTAGATCTTTTGCAAAGCAGTCTTCTTTCTTTTAATACAAACATGAAGAACCTCAGTGAGCAATCTTACCTGTAAAAAACGTTTTGTTTCTGTGTGGCCATGTTATACAGTACAAAGTTGGTCAGATAACAATAAAACCTGTAGAGGATGGTAAGACTCTTCTGGGGAGCAACAACCACACACAATCAATTACTTGAAATAACTAAAAAGATTGTTTTAAGATTAGGAAATGTGTTACCATCAATATCAGTAAATAGGCAGTTCAAAAGAAAGAGAAATGGGAAATTCTGACCAAGTAGCACATCTACAAGGCTAAACTAGCTACGTGTCTCCAAGAAGGCTACTTTGAGGGCTAACTTGTTACAAACATGTTTCTATGCAACTTGAGATGCCCTGTTTCATTCTGATCAAACTTATTATGTGATAGATAGATAGATAGATAGATAGATAGATAGATAGATAGATAGATAGATAGATAGATAGATAGATAGATAGATAGATAGATAGATAGATAGATAGATAGATAGATAGATAGATAGATAGATAGATAGATAGATAGATAGATAGATAGATAGAAATCTTGCAAACATACATTATTTTAAAAAGGAACATATTTTTGAAAAAAATCTCTCTATACCTGCATAATACATTGTTGCACCAATGTTTAATGAAATGAAAGGATAATGACACTGCATGTAGTAGCATTTCCAGTCTTTTTACTTAAATAACAAAAACACTTCCAGAGCCTTTTTTCATGGCAGTCGCCAGACATGTGCAGCTGCTAAGATGCTAATGAAATCTGCAGGGTAATTGAAATGTTTAGGATGGCTGGCTTACCCAGTGATGCCTGTTAAGATGCACAGTCAGGTCATGACTGAGCAGTTTATAGAGGGCCTCAGGGATTTCAGGTTTGCAAGCCCAAGGGAAGGCCTGGCAGCCAGAGGCATTGGCATTGCCAAACTGACAGACTCAGATAGGCAGCACACACAGGATGCGCGCACTGGCACACTAATGCGAGCAGTAAGATCCATCTTAGGCAGAAGCAATTTATGTCAGAAGGATCTCTGCAGCGGAGAAGGGGAAAATGTACTACGCACCAGTGCTCTCTGTTAACCTGCCACCTCAAACCAACCAGTAAATGAAAAAAATAAAACAATTTGCTGGCAGGCATTTTATCACAATCAGTCTTTATATTCTAGAGTGCAGGTTGCACATGGGAACAGTAATGCCGCAGTCTTCTCTATCATGATTGGAGATTTTTGGTGTATAGCATTATATGAATGCACCTCCCTGTAAAAGAATATTTAAACTAGCTGATGAAGAAAGACAGTTACTTTCCAGTAAATATCAAATATAAGGCATTGACTGGCAGAAATGAAAAGCAATGAATATAAATCAGTAGCAAAAAGACATGATGATGACAGTACAAAGAAAGAAGCCAAAAAAGGGTGACAATAACAACATTAACAACATTTACTTATAAAACGCATTTTCATAAATGGAAGAAGCTCAAAGTGCTTTACAATAGTGATATCTAAGCAGAGTTACAAAAGAAGGTGAAAATTAAAGAACAGGTTGTATAAAACAGTACAGAATCAAAATACCCAGCTTAATAACAAAAACCATCTGTCAGATGGCCAGGGAGGTCAGGAACATTTTTAGTTGGACCAACACAAGTGTAAAATTTCATGAAAAAATGGTTCAGCTGTTTTAGTGTGATTGGCAAACAAAAAATGAACAGAAAGCTTAAGATTTAAATTATATACAGTCATCTCTCTATTGTAATAAAAAAATCCTGGGATGAGATGAAACTTTTTAGCCTGGGATGAGGCGTGACTTTTTTAGAGGAATACTTTCATGTCCCACGAGATGAGACTTTGTGCCAAGAGATTTAACCACGCCCAGGGCTGGAAATAAAAGACAAAGAGTAGATGACAAAGTACAACGTCATAATGAATTCAAAAACGGTGCGATGCACATGCAGAGCAGGTTAGAGATAATGAAAGTACTAAAATTCGAAATTCTCAAAAAAATGATAGTAAAGATCGCATTAGTGCAAATAAAAGAAATTATTACTCGGTGAAATAACGGAACAACGAAAAGAGATCAAATATATTGTATGGATTTAAACTTTAAGTCTGAGACTTGTAGATTACCTAATTTGTGTTGCCATCAGGGAAAAGTAGTGTTTCTTCCCAATGAAGAGGCGCATCCATGAGAATTAAAACAATTGTTGTTTGGTGAAAGTGAAATCCACATACGCAAGCAGCAGAGATGTGAAGTAGTTGGCGCAGGCCTGTTGGTGAGCGAAGTGAGCAGGGGGCAAAGCCCCCCAGTATAAATATATATAAAAGATTAAAAGTACAGTATTTTAAACTCTTTCCTAAAGGACTCAGGCAGCCAGGGTAATGATGCTAAGACTAGCGAGATAAGCTCAGATTTTTTTTATTTAGCTAAGATTCTTGCTGCTGTGTTTTGGACTCATTGCAACCAAGTTGTATCGTTTTCAGGTATTTCTGATAGGAATGTATTACAGTAATCTAGATGGCTAAGGACAAAAGTATGAATTAACTTCTCAAAATTTTGCAGTGACATCAGAGATCTAACAAATTCAATGCTGCTTTCACACTAATTTGCTTAATGCGTGATTTAAAGCTTAACTTTGCATCTAAAATGATGCCTACTTTCTTTATGTTTGGCCTGTTTTATGAAGCCAGATGGATTTCTAGTTGACTTACACTGCATGGATATCTTGTTATGAACTTCAAAGCATTTCTCTATAACCGAATGAGGATTACTTTTTTTTTACATTTTGTGTTTTCCTCTTTCTCTATAGTTAAACAACAATGTGAAATTTAGCAGGCATGTGCATTGATACCATGACATTTAGCCCACAGGAATATACTCCATCACATTCCCAGCCTTTTCTAGACAGCCCTTTAAAAGCATGTAATTCTTAATGAGCAGGCACAGGTGTAGTTCATGTTTAATGAGCAGGATCTCTGCAGGATCCGGTTATTTACAGTACCTGACAAACGTGTTTTGTTTTTTTTTTTGCTTAGGCACACAAATCACCCTCTAATGTCCTAATGGAAATTCTAGCAGTTATTTAAATGTAGATATAGGAAGCCAAATACCTAACTCTCATTAAAAGCATGCAATGAGGAAACAAGTAATTAAAGAACTACCAAGGATCATCATCATCAACATCAATCTGTTCTGAAAAGCCATTTTCCCCTTTACAAGCATGGTAACACAGTGGTTGGCATTGTTGCCTAAGAGATCCAGCATCCTGGGTTTGATGTAGTCTGTATGGAGTTTTGATCTTACCCAATGAGTACTTTCTTCATGGTGCTCTAATTTTCCTCCTCATTAAAGATGTGCCAGTTAAGTCTATGTTACATTCTGCAACTTTTCCAGTGATTTTCAGTTGTAGTCTTAATTTACATAATTTTAGGAAGTCAGTGGCAGTCAGTGACGCACACCTTTGGAGCTGGTCAACTAATGTGACATACCCATCGAATCAGTCTAACTAGCCTGTGACTGGCTCCAATAAAAATCAACAAGGTTTGATTTCGTCTTTAGTCATATAGACAGATTCTTTGTGTGCACGACTCTGTCAACATACGAATGTTTATCCGAAAATAACATGCATATAATGCAGCAATTAGGAATAACAAACACGTATGTTTTGGACCTCACAAAGAGAAGAGATGCTCATCTTGCTGATGTCTCATGTTTTACATACCATGACAGAATGGTAAAAAGATAAAAAAAGGCCAAGATTGTGACTGACCTCACTATAGCTGTTAGCGCTTCATACAGAATGTGCTCCGCCAACAAAAATGGACGGGCAAGACTCTACCAGAAGATCGGCACTCAGTCAGCAATGAGATTACCAACTGCAAATCTGATGCACATTGCAAAAATGTGACATCGGCTTTAGGTTAATTGACTGATCTAGAATGGCACTGTATGAGCATGGATGGATTCAGTAGACTATTGCCCTGTCCATGTCTGTTCCTGGCCTTTTGCCCAGTGCAGCTGGGAACTGATTTTGCCCTCTGTAACCCTGAGATGGGTCTATGTCAGTAATATCAGGCACAAACAACAACCAACCCTAGGTGACAGTCTGTCATTTGTGATACTTTCAGCTCATGCATTCACCCAAACTCACTTATCCAATTTAGAATGACCAAATAGTCTAAAATGCACGTCTGTCGATTATGAAAGAAACTCAGAGTATTGGTAAGAAATTCACATAAACATCAACAGAACCTACAAACTACACAGTTAGATTAGTTAAATAGTGAAGCCAAAGATTCTTTATTTTGATTAAAAAAAAATGTTCATCTTAAATGCAAATTGTTTTTCCTGGTGCAAACCATACATAACTCAACAACTCTTTTGACTGCAACACTTGTGACATCAGTATCACTCTGTAACAAGCTCACAATGTCCTGTTACACTAACCCCCACCCTACTGATGCTTCACCATAAGAGAGGAAGAAAGAAATCCTAGAAATCCCCTGCTAGAACCAAATTAACAATCACATGGACTGAGACACTGGTAAGGAACAGTGACTGGGGCCAAATACATCTAAATTCTTGCTTCGGTTGTACAAAACTCCAGCTGGCGTAAGGACTGTACATTTAGTGATACAACATAAGACTAGTGATACAACATAAGACATCCTTAAGACTAATGCCAACGAAATACTATAACATTTCAAACTGACCATTTAGGCCTCAAGCAGTGCAGAAGATCCGAGTTCTGTTGTAAATGAAAATTGTGTCTCACCGATGCTTTTAAAATTACCAACCAAAACTGTGTAAAGCTTCTAAAGTTGTACCCAAGAAGAGTAAAAACTGAAGTTGCTATAAGTACTGACTGGATCACAAAATTAAAGCAAACAAGATATTTCTTCTTTTTCCCCACAATCTTTATATAGTGTATTTATCATGTACAATAAAACATGGAACTCCTTTAAATAATTAACTGTTTGTTGAATCAAGGGAGAATAACTGATGCATTTGCACAACAAAACTTGTGTTTGAGAAGAGCATACACAGAGGTAGAATTTTTTTACCCTATATAATAGCAAAGTAGAAATCACTCAAAGTTTATTTTATAAAGCACTTTGTATAATGAAACTCAAAATGTGATACCTACTGTACAGATGCCTTTTATTATCAGGGTCGCAGGGGCAGAAAATTATCTAGGCAGCATTAGGCAATGAGGCTAGTTAGAGTAAATCAATGATGCAGCAGTCCATTAAATAATAGTTATTGCATTAGGCTTAAAAATTGATAGTTGGTGTCTTAAATTTGCAAATCCACATAATCACTTAAATGTGCAGTCTTACTCAAATATAATGTGTCAAAACACTGGCTTAATCAAAGAGACAGAAAGTAGTTCTGTAAATTCAACGTCATGAATACAATTTTGTTGAGAAAAAACAATAACATTTTTAAACTCTCAGGGAAAACAATGCATATTATCTTACTAAATAACACATTCAGTGAAAATGTACAGGTGCTGGTCATAAAATTAGAATATCATGACAAAGTTGATTTATTTCAGTAATTCCATTCAAAAAGTGAAACTTGTATATTAGATTCATTCATTACACACAGACTGATGTATTTCAAATGTTTATTTCTTTTAATGTTGATGATTATAACTGACAACTAATGAAAGTCCCAAATTCAGTATCTCAGAAAATTAGAATATTGTGAAAAGGTTCAATATTGAAGACACCTGGTGCCACACTCTAATCAGCTAATTAACTCAAAACACCTGCAAAAGCCTTTAAATGGTCTCTCAGTCTAGTTCTGTAGGCTACACAATCATGGGGAAGACTGCTGACTTGACAGTTGTCCAAAAGACGACCATTGACACCTTGCACAAGGAGGGCAAGACACAAAAGGTCATTGCTAAAGAGGCTGGCTGTTCACAGAGCTCTGTGTCCAAGCACATTAATAGAGAGGCGAAGGGAAGGACAAGATGTGGTAGAAAAAAAGTGTACAAGCAATAAGGATAACCGCACCCTGGAGAGGATTGTGAAACAAAACCCATTCAAAAATGTGGTGGAGATTCACAAAGAGTGGACTGCAGCTGGAGTCAGTGCTTCAAGAACCACCACACACAGACGTATGCAAGACATGGGTTTCAGCTGTCGCATTTCTTGTGTCAAGCCACTCTTGAACAAGAGACAGCGTCAGAAGCGTCTCGCCTTTGGACTGCTGCTGAGTGGTCCAAAGTTATGTTCTCTGATGAAAGTAAATTTTGCATTTCCTTTGGAAATCAAGGTCCCAGAGTCTGGAGGAAGAGAGGAGAGGCACAGAATCCACGCTGTGTGAGGTCCAGTGTAAAGTTTCCACAGTCAGTGATGGTTTGGGGTGCCATGTCATCTGCTGGTGTTGGTCCATTGTGTTTTCTGAGGTCTAAGGTCAACGCAGCCGTCTACCAGGAAGCTTCATACTTCCTGCTGCTGACGAACTTTATGGAGATGCAGATTTCATTTTCCAACAGGACCTGGCACCTGCACACAGTGCCAAAGCTACCAGTACCTGGTTTAAGGACCATGGTATCCCTGTTCTTGATTGGCCAGCAAACTCGCCTGACTTTAACCCCATAGAAAATCTATGGGGTATTGTGAAGAGGAAGATGCAATACGCCAGACCCAACAATTCAGAAGAGCTGAAGGCCACTATCAGAGCAACATGGGCTCTCGTAACACCTGAGCAGTGCCACAGACTGATGGACTCCATGCCACGCCGCATTGCTGCAGTAATCCAGGCCAAAGGAGCCCCAACTAAATATTGAGGGCTGTACATGCTCATACTTTTCATGTTCATACCTTTCAGTTGTCCAACATTTCTAAAAATCCTTTTTTTGCATTGGTCTTAATTAATATTCTAATTTTCCGAGATACTGAATTTGGGACTTTCATTAGTTGTCAGTTCTAATCATCAACATTAAAAGAAATAAACATTTGAAATACATCAGTCTGTGTGTAATGAATGAATCTAATATACAAGTTTCACTTTTTGAATGGAATTACTGAAATAAATCAACTTTGCCATGATATTCTAATTTTATGACCAGCACCTGCAGTTTTTGAGAAAAAAAAAATCAGCATGATTGTCAGTTCCAATTCTGAGTCTGGGCAGTGCCTGTGTAGCATCTGTATATTCTCTCTGTGCACATCTGAGTTTTATTCCAATATCCCAAATTTGACATAATCCGAGAAGGTTTAAGTGTATGCGCAATTGGACCCTACAATTCATTGGTATACCCTCCAAGATTGATTCCTGCCTGCTGTTTACCGCTGTCTGGCTACACTCTTGCCTATCACGACCCTTTAATTTGATTAAGTGGATTTGAGAATGTTTGTTTTTTTTATTATCAGAGAGGCTCGCTGGCCATGCGACTTTCCCTGCTAAACGTCTGCGGGTTTTATTTCTGCCTTTCCCGAAATTAAGATATGTGGCTTTTTCAGCATTCTAAGAATGATTCTCTGCAATTGTTTAAATGGGTTAAACTGCCGAGGAACGCAAGCCGTGCAAGCGCTGAAAATAATTATTAGCCGCTGCCCTGCCTAATTAGGTCACATGCGCGCAGCACAGCGGATCCCGTAAATGCCAGCCGACAGCCTTGGCAGACAGCAGAGCAGCGGGAGGGGGCTGCCTGGCAGACATCGTCGAGCGGCGTGAAACAGATGTGTTGAAAGCCACGCTTCATAAATGAAGACGGCCCTATTCGAAGACTCGGCCTCCGGGGGTTAAATTAAGCGCAGCAGCCGCTGATTACAAAAACAACTAAAATGGCGCCGTTTTAGAAGGTTCCACTAACTAACTAGTGTTCCTTAACATGTTAAAAAATGACACGCGTCTATCGGCCCCGAATTTCACAGTCATATTTCCCCCGCCTGCTGAGTGATGGTTTCCACTCACAGTCACACTGCAGAAAATGAGTCACAGCTTACAGCAGTCGCCAAGGAAACAGCGAAACCAAATGGGCGGTGTCTTCTGTAAGGGGAAGGCCAATAGTCGCGAAGTATGTGTCTGACGAGTCGCTTATTGGTTAAAAACGGGGGTAAGACTGTGGGCCGATGCGCTGTCGTATGAATATTTAATAAGATACTTTTCGGTGGCGTGGGTAGTACAGTAAAGGGGGCCTTTCGTGTATGTTTGCTTGTTGAATAGCAAAAACGTGAAGTTTAAACTTTTGGGATGTATTCTTTTCTGTTGAAATTATGTGGTATCTAACCTAAAAACTATTCAGAAATATTTTAACAGTTCCTCAGAAGTTAAACTACAAATAAGCTGCATTGAGTGGATTTGAATGTTAATACGCATTTCCTATATATTCTCTCTCTCCTGGATGGAACAGACTTGAAGAATTTGTTCGGCATTATACGTAACGCCTAGCCAGCACTCAAGGTTTCTAAAATATGTTCCCATTATTTTCAGGTATCCTAAAAAAGAACGTGGCTGCCGTTTTAAATGCACGAAGTTTTATATAAAGAGCTCATCTGTTGCATCACAAGGTGTTCCACGGGACATAGTCAGGACACAAAGGCGGAATTACTCATCCCTTTTTTCTTTCAAAGATTGTTTCAAGTGAATAACTAATCCCACCCGATTTTAAATGCGATTACTTAGCAAGATTGCTTCACAATTCAGCAGTGAGTTCTAGGATTACAGATAGACCTGAATGAGCAGTTGACAGTTAAAATAATATAGAATATCTGCACTTGTCTCAACAGTTTTGAAGTAAAATCAACCCTTTGGCTATAACCACTAGATACTTGTTTTAGACGCCAGTGAATGGACTTAAAAGTGTTTTTATGTGTGTGCGCATTTTGTCTACAGTGAAAATATAATCTCCATCTATAAACTACTCTGAATTCACTTTTCTGTTATCAGGTTTGGGTTAGAGGAGAATTTCGCTCCTGAGAGTGGGCATGGACACACTTGTTTAAAGATATTTAAATTTAAAGCGCTCTGGAATATCACACGAAACTATAAATAAATCTAAAAGGCTCTAAAATAATTAACTCCTAAAATGCTTAACTTGTTTTAAGATAAAATTTAAACTGTATATATAATATGTTAAAATTCGCAGTCCAAAACACCTTAAAACAGCAGAGGGTTCAAATACTACTGGTAGTTAGTAAAACTGCAAGTAAAAACATAATAAACTACAAGTAATATTTATATATTCAAATTTTAAAACAGCATAAAAACAAAACTTAAAATGAGCTTTAAATTTAGATCTTAATATTAAATTTCAATTGAGGTACTCTAAACTAATTTTAAAAAGGGAATGATTAAAGTTTAGCATAGGGCACATGGGTGAAAGGGACATCTCTCCTTCATGGTGTATACTCCTGCACTCTGAGCAATACTAATCACCAAAACAGCATGTTATTGGACCATTTAAGGAAACCAAAGACCCCAGATGGAAACAAGATGAACATGCACACCATACATAAAGCAAGCCAGTCACAAATTAAGCTTGACCTCAAGCACTGTGAGCCAGTAGGTGTTCTCCATGAAATCCAGCACTTGTGCCTGAAATTATCTACACTCCATTTTTCATGGTGCTTGAAATCTTATTTTAAATGTGAGCAGTTATCTCCCTTATCCTTTCAAATGAAATGAGAGAGAAAAAAAAAAACAATTAGAGAATAATTGGTGTAAAGAAATGATTGACACGTCAGAAAAATTAGTGCAGTATTTTTGTCATGTACTTATCTGACAATTATAATGAACATGGGAGAGGAAAAAATTAATTGCATACATCTAAAATAACATGTGGTGTAGATGTAGTTTTAAATTTGGTATTTCAATATGTTGATTTTGATCTATTTGGTACACTATATACAAAATAACCAGATAAATAAATTTAAGTTTCACACATGCAGCATTATTGGTACAGCATTAATTGTTTTTCCAAAGGATTAAAAAAATCTATCCAATTCAGTGTCAAAGGGGGGCCAGAGCCTGTGTTGCTCCAGATTAACAAGAAATCAAACAGCAATTATTATGCATATGTAACAAGTATATCTCTAAGGAAAAGTTTGAAGACATTTTGCCTCTGTAGCGTGTGCCTCATTTATGGAATATCCATATTTTTACAGAAGACAAATAAGTATTAGATGGTAAATAGAGTAGCATTAACTCCTCGCTGCTTGCTTTCTGCTTGAATTTTGCATGTTCTACTCACATTCTTATCAGCATTTTTAGGAAGTCTTTTCTTGGCCTAAACCTAAACTAAATAATATACTTTATCAAGTAGTGACATCTCATGTTGATGTTACTCTGAGTGGCCTTGACTCTGTGCAGTCCTGTTTGTAATGGATATAGGGAGAGAATGATAGAACTATTAAGTTTGATGATGGAGCTGTATAAAAGGCAGCAATCTTGATGAGGACAGGTTTGAAAATGAATACGTCACATGTCTGTAGGCCAGAATTAGGGTGGCCTAAAAGAGCAGGTGTTTTTAGTCTTTCGCACTTGTGCCAAATCAACTCAAACTTGTTAAAATTGCGCATTGAAATGTTAAAAAGTTGTTAGAAAATGATTATAGTCGTGTAGACCAAAGTAACAGAATTTACATATTCTTTTTCTAAATTCACTAGTGTAGATTATGTATGAATTCACAGACTGGATGCAAAGATATAACCTAAAATGTAGAGCTGTATTATAATTTGGGATTTGACTCACATTGAGGGTGTGATGGTAATAAAGTGGTGATTGCAACCGTTGATCTGAGCAAGGTTTCCAATCCTTCCTAAAAGTACCACAATGGGTTTGTTGAAATCCACCATTAGCATATCTAATTTGGCTAATTGAAGGTGTGCTGGCAGAGGAGGTGAAGAAAATACAGAACTGGAAATTATTGGATCTGATTTAAAAAGGCAGTGCATAATATACACCTGGTATAAAAAAAAAGTCAACTCATCTATTACTGTAAAAGGGGTAAGCAAAATATCCTTTTAAGATCTGTGTTGAAATCGTGTTGACAATTACAACCCACTTAATTCATTATGCAGTCGGAATGTCGGGAACTCCTTATTTCACAAACGACTTCCTGTTTGACCCATTCGAATTTTTAGGGTACCCCATTAAAGATCCGGGGTGTATTCATTGTATTATCCCCTGTCATTTGTATTCCACATTGTTCTCATATCGAAAGCCGTGCCAGTGAGGCAGTTTTCGAGTACTGCAGAATGGGCTGATTCTAGGGACGGAGTGGGGAGGGCGGCGAGTCTGAAACGTAACACCCTAACGACAGGCTTTGTGTGCGCGGCGGGCTGTATGTACAGGGCTCGGCGGATTTCGTTACTAGACGGGGGCGGGGCCATCGAAACGGGGGATAAGAAAGAGAGAGAGACTAATCGGCCTTGCGTGTTACTTCAGGTCATTTGTATCCGGCTTCGATGGAAGGGTGGTAGAGAAGGCGCTAGAAAGATCTTTAAGCGCACCTGCTTGCATCGGGCCGGATCCACCGCTACAGGCAGCTAATCTGAAGCACTTTACACATCGCACGATTCGTTTTTTTATTCTTCTGGATAGACAGACGCACGTTTTGGGCTTTCCCTTGTCTTCTCATCCTCCACCACCCTCTTCAGTCTTAAGAAGCGCTGCCCCATGCTGGGCATTTTGATGGAAACTGCCGTAAGGAGTAATAAAACATGAGTGGTGTCTGCAAGGTGGCAAAAGCGACCGAGCACACTAACTGAATTCCGGACATTTGCTTCAGCTACTCTCCCCGAGGCACTGATAAAGACAGGAAGGGCTGTGCTGTCAGGAGCTGGGTCGTGATCGCGAGACGAAAGCTACTCCACATCTTCTACCTCCACAGAGAGTAAGGCAAAATGATGCAGATCTCAGAATCCCACAACCAAAAACATTCGCTCCTCAATGCAATGAACAGGTTCATCGGAGCGGTGAACAATATGGACCAAATTGTCATGGTGCCGAGTCTTCTGAGAGACGTGCCTTTGGAGTATGAAGGAAAAGATGAGGTGAACAACCCTGTGAGCAACGGTGGAGCGGCCAACTTCTTTTCCTCCTCCGCCTCTGAACGGGACATGTACAGCAATTACGTGCTGCTCAAGTCCATCCGCAACGACATCGAGTGGGGCGTCCTGCAGGGAGACGAGCGCAAGAAGGATAAGCTGGGGCTGGAGGGCGACGAAGGGGACGAGAATCTGGAGAAGCTCTTCCACTTCCACCTGAACGGACTGCACAGCGTGCTGTCAAAGCTGACGCGCAAGGCCAACACCCTGACGAATCGCTACAAGCAGGAGATCGGAATCGGAGGCTGGGGACACTGACAACCGCAGTCAACCATCGTGTGCTGCGCGACATCATAGTGTGCTGTAGGTAGAGAACCGTACATTACCTCTGCAAAAAAAAAAAAAAAAAATCGAATTCTGCGAAGATATAATCGAAGTACACGAATCCTCATTTTAGTATCTCAAAAGCTGCTGTTACATTAAAACGGTTTGGGTAAGGCGTGGTCAGCGGGCGCTGACGGCCTCCCTTTTTAATTTATTTGCACTATTACCAGTATAGTTGTGCTCCTCCCGGTATCACACGAGCTGTCATTTTTGTGAAAGAGCAGGAAACTGAAAAACGCACAAAAATCACTGCATATTTATTTTCTGTGTGGTGAAAGATAAGAGAGAGAATGTTGTGTTTTTCTGTTTGTTTACGATCTTTATCGACTAACCCAAATAATTTGAGAAAACTTGATTCCCGGCCATGATGATCCATTGAGATTTACAGATAAGAAGGAGTGCTGTGGTAGTACTAAAATGACGAGGCTGTTTGATTTCAAAAAGCCAATGACACCACTATTTAAGTCATGAACGTTATGGAACTGAATGATAATTCTATTTTCTGATTAATAATAGTCTTGACAGATTCCATATCTGATTGTATCATAGTGGGGATTATTTTAAGTGTAATTTTCTTAAAACCTTTTTTACATGCTAGAGAATATTAAAATCAATATATTGTACAGAAAATAATAAAATGTATAATTCTCTTGGCAACTTGACTTTCTTCTTCAGTACAGTTTGAATGTTTATTTATTTGCATGTCTTGCCATGTAGCTCTTTCAGTTATTTAACATATGCCTACCCTGAAATACTTAAACATGAGTTCTGTTGTAATGAGACTGAAAAAGTATAAAATTTCATGGGTTGATGGATGTGAGATAGTGAACTGGTAAGAAGTTGAATCATTCTTTGTGGTTTCACAGTTGGTAGGGACTAACATCTAAAAGCAAATGGCAATTATCATTTTAAAAGCTGTGTTTACTTTGCATCTGGATCCGTGTGAAATTATTTTTCTTAACAACTTGCCAAAAATGTTTAAAACTGAGTTCCTGGATCTGGATTTATGGATTCATAGCCAGCACCAAGTCAGTATCCATGTGAAGTTTTTATGCTCTCTTTGGGTCTGCATTGGCATTTCTGTGAGTACTCTGTTGAGGTGGAAAAAACAAAACAAAATTGTGCTGTTTAGGTTAACTGACAGTTCAAAACTGGCACTGTGTGGGTATCTGGGCTCTGTGATGGACTTCCATCCTAGTCCTGCCCTGTGCCCAATTACGCTGGAATAGACGCCGGTCCCCATGACCCTAAATTGGATTTAATAAGCTTGAGGATGTTATAATAAAGTAATATGTACAAAAATAAAGCCTGCGGTATTACTAGACATTCAAACAGGGATGCGTGTAGTCTCCTTCGTGAAAGGCATCAAGTTTTAACATTCAGACCTGGAAATGAACCCCTTGTTTCATAATGGATTATTGGTTAGTGATATTTTTAATCACTGATTCTAAACTGACCTGATGTATGGAAGTGTGAGGGGTTTTCTTGCGTGTACCTTACAATGAACTGTAGTCCAGGCCAGTTTTGGTTCCTGTATTGCACCTGCTGTAACCAGAATGGAGACTCAATCACCTTAACCCATGTGAACAAATATAAAGGTTCAAAAAATGCATTAGTAACAAATACCTGTAATTCACACATGTATTTTGGAACTTTCAGCATAAATGCAAACTGACCAAAAATTAATGGTATAAATGCAGTTGTGATCTGAAAAATAAGACAAATCTGTGTCAGTATTTGGAAAGTAACCCTGTTAAATGCAGGAATACGTATGCAAGTGCAAAAACTTGACAAGAGGCTCCACCACATGCTCAAGGTAGCTTCATGTTGGTAGGCTGGGGGCAACAAAAACCTTCAGCCACAGGTTCTTCTAGGAAGAACCACTTTGTAAATGAACTTGGAAGTGACCTGACATCAACAATAGTGAACAGTATGCTTTGTAAGAATCATTTATATGTGTTGATTGTCTTGAAAAGAAACATTTACTAATTATCTGATATAAAAGAGAAGCAAGGTGTAGTAAGAAATCCTATTAAGATTCTTTGTATTTTAAAGTTTAAAGTGTCGCATTATGGTACAGTCATCAGCACTTCTGCATCAGTACTCAAGGAGGATGACTTCATTACCCAGCACCATCATAGTCTGAACGTTGAGCATACTCCTTAAGCTTGAGTGGCAATTCTTCAGTTACACTGTTTCCTCCAACTTTTAAATTGGTGCCTGTGTGTGGGGCAGTGGGTGTGAGTTTCAGTTTGCCATATCATTCAGAGTCCTGTTTCCCCAAGGATGAGCTGTGAATTCCTTCAGTCCTGTATTGGAAAAAAGTAGGTATAAAAATGAAAAGAGGAATAATTAGCAACAACATTAAAGTCATATTCCATCCTACTTACAATAATTAAGAATACTGGAGTCCTGGGTTAAGATTTTTACATGTTCTCCCCGTGTCTTCTAGGTTGTTACCCTGGTTTTCTAGTTTTTTTAACTATGTATTAGGTGCTTGCATGTGAGTGTGCCATGTAGTATACTGGTGTCTCGTCTAGGTTTTTCCTTCTTTGAAATACCTATCAAGAGCAAAGGTGTGTCAGAGTGCACATGACAATCAAGAATTATTTTAGTCATGTTGCCCCATTGGGATGCTAACCAGCTAATTTAGTAAGATGGGTCCTGTACATTGGAAGAGAAAAACATGCTTTTCAAATGACCTTCTTTACTAACTAGACACTGTATTCTGAGTAGGTGATATTTTATCAGGGTGACCATTGGTACACTTCTGGTTTCCATTAATACTCTCTAGATATCCACTTGTGTTGTATTAATTAAATGTGTCCATGTTCCATTTGAAACTCAAATGTCGATAGTTCACAAGGAATTAGTTACAAAATTATCACTTAATAATGACTATCAATGAAAGCTATTAAACTGATAATCAGTTAATCATTATATTAATCTATGTAGTTCAAATAGTTATGTGTCAATATAATAATTTTAATTAATCAGTCATTAACAACCATCATGTAAGGCTTTACATCTTTACTTATTATTTATTCATTAGTTGCAGATCGGGCGGCATGGTGGCGCAGTGGGTAGCACTGCTGCCTCGCAGTTGGGGGACCTGGGTTCGCTTCCCGGGTCCTCCCTGCGTGTATATGTAGTTTGTATGTTCTCCCTGTGTCTGTGTGGGTTTCCTCCGGGAGCTCCGGTTTCCTCCCACAGTCCAAAGACATGCAGGTTAGGTGGATTGGCAATTCTAAATTGGCCCTAGTGTGTGGGTGTGTTTGTGTGTGTGTCCTGCGGTGGGTTGGCACCCTGCCCGGGATTGGTTCCTGCCCTGTGTTGGCTGGGATTGGCTCCAGCAGACCCCCGTGACCCTGTGTTTGGATTCACGGGTTGGAAAATGGATGGATGGATGGATAGTTGCAGATCTTTATTCAGTGCCAAATCTCAAACTGAAACTATCCATAGTAAAGGTTTACAAATGCAAATGATGAAAGTCATTGTAAGGTGTTAACAGATTATTAAACATTTTCACTTTTTGTTCAGCTTCTAAGTAATCCTCACTATAAATGGAGAAAAAATGTACCACTGTACAACCACTGTACTTTTTTCATATTTTTGACCATATAGAGAAAACAACTGAGAACAAGTGTCACACGTCTGGGAATCAGTATACAGTGGGTGGTGCAGGTCTTATCAGTGTGCAAGCAGATCTGGCTGTCCCTTCTGATTTTCAGTAACTTGCTTAAGTAGGAGCTCTTCAATTTTTCTAGCTCCATCATATAAGAATGATGAGATAATATTTGTGACTTATTATAAAGTTGGAAAAAGTGATGAGCAAAACAGGTAAGTTTCATTTCATACAGTTTTTCAAAATTGCTCCTAAAACAATTTTATCATGCGATTTCCTAATTGCAAAACTAAAGTGTTTTTTTTTTTAAGTTTCTAGAGACAGAAGAAATATTGCTTCCTAAGGCTTATTCATTGGCTGAAACTGCAGTCTTCTTCCTTGGTGGTCTTCCAGTACTGCTGTTACCAGCTCAATTTTTCACGGTTCCATTTATGCCAGTTCTACAAACTTTAATGTACTACCTCCCTGCACATTCATACTACTGGTTCCACCTGTCTACATTTATGTGGGGTTAGTGGTAACCTCTTATGCCCTCATGTTCCCCAGCTCCATTCTTCTTCTTCTTTTGGCTGCTCCTGTTAGGGGTTGCCACAGCGGATCATCTTCTTCCATATCTTTCTGTCCTCTGCATCTTACGCTGTTCCAAACCAAGATCCTTCCAGAAACTTCCTGGTGACCACACACCCAGGTCAATAGATTTTAGTAGTGGAGTAGCACCTTCCAAATGTTTGCGGGTAAGTGCTCTCTAGCCACTGTCAAATTGCCACACTCTGCACTAGAATTCATTTTCCCAAGATATGAAATTTGCTGGTTGAGAAACACTTCTTTGTTTAGCAATTTTTAATTTTTTTTTGGAGCAAAACTTTACATTTTGAGCTGATTGTTTTGCTAATCACTATTTGCTATGCATTCAAGGCTTGTAAGTAGCTTGAATTGAATTTAAGAGTTTATCATTTCAGATTTTGTGTAATAGTCCAACAGTTATAATTATGAGTAGCCACCCCCCAGCAATGACCATCTATCTGCCACAGCCAGGTGTTACGTGGGCGTCTCCTTGGTCTGGTCCAGCCACTCGGGTCCTCAACAATGAGGATCCTGTGAGCCAGATCACCTTCGAGGCATCCTATCACATGGCCGTAGTGCCACAACTGATTCTCCCACACAATGCAGGTAATGTGCCTTATTTGGGATGCAGTGAGCAACTGTTCATTCAATACAAAGTCAAAGCAGCAGTAGCCAGGGATTCTCTGATGAGACACTGAGTCCAGTCTTTGTCTCAGGTCACTGTATAGCATCCATGTCTTGCAACCATATAGCAAATGTGTGAAAACTCATTAAAAACAGCCTGATCTTGGAGTCTGGTCAGGTCCTCATTCTCCTAGTAGATCCATTCTTTCTCTTGTTTTAATATAATAAACCTTCTTAATCCATTAGAAATTTAAATTTATGGTCCAGCAGACCCCTGTGGCCCAGTGTTCGGATTCAGCGGGTTGGATAATGGATGGATGGTACATTCCATGGAACCAAAATTCCAGTTAAAATACCAGGAAACAAAACAGACTTTCCAACCTTAAACCTGTTCCAGGTGATTCTTATAAAGGTTCCAAATGCTTACAAGACCTCTATACAGTATGTGGCAAAAATCATGAAAAGAGCAGTGTATCCCTGCTGATTCTGTGCTCTTGCAATTTTCTTTATGGAAGAGAGTCCCTGAGGTTTGTCCCCTGAATCATTGAACTTATGTGAGCCTATAAAGCCACTGAACATAAATTTGTCAAAGAGGTCACTGAAAAAAGAGAAGAGCATTTTAGAAGAAGGAGTAGGATGTTCATGGGCTTCAGTGGCACCAGTGTAATAAGAGACCACAGTCATAACCCTTGTGGGACACTGACTACCTCTTAGTCTGAACTTTTTCCACCATTGTTGAAATACTTCCCTATTTTGATTTACTACACAATGTGGTTTCTGTGCACAGGATGTAAAACTTTGCTTGGTTTTTAAAGTAGCCTGAAAGTGTGCACAATGTATTAATAATGTATACCTCCTTATGCTGAGAGTCGGAATACATCCTCAAAATATATATTTAGATTAACCATAACTGAAATAGAAAGGGGTGAAGAAGCAATGAAACTTGGTAACCTTGGCAGACTTAAAGATGAGGGTGTGGTAGGTGGGCCAGTTTAACCTTCAAATCATCAATTCTTACAGCATAGCAACTAGACATAAGGATGTCTCTTTTGTTTTTATTGCAGTCTTGATGGATGATAAAGCATAAAGCACATAAGGCCAACTTGCAGTGAGAGGCTTTCCCTGCTTGCTGCTTTGGGTGCTCGCTACTCAAATGAGTAGCCTTTCCTAATTGAGGAGCTTCACATTTTCATACTTTATCTGGAGCTTATCTTACTCTATTTAATCAACTCTCAGTTTCCACTTCTGTTTCATAATGGCTTTGTTTTTTCTAGTGTAAAGAAAGGTATAATATGATCCTATAGTTGCCCAATTTCAAGCAGCATGTGGTAACTTTGCAAAATCTCTGCCTTATGTCTATACACCTATTATAATTGTCTATCAATAGGATCAAGTGATGAGTTGCTTACCAGAGGGTATCTGCAAATCTGAACCACACCCAAGAAGTGAGAACGATTTTATTAACCTGTGTGTGATAATGGGGGTCTCAAGGAACCCGTTAACATTCAGACAGAATTTCTTCTGAAGGACCACAATATAATTTGTAAAACAAAAAGAAAACTCATTTGTTTATCAATGCAGTGTTAAACCCAAAACAAATTATTGAAATGGGTGCTACATTCTCTTCCAAGAAGTAGTTGAATAGAGTTAGTTTTTAGCTATACGATGGAGCAGCAGATATTACTGCCACCTCTTAGTACTTGGATCCTAATTCAGTTCTAAGATGGAATGCTTTCAATTTCAAAGTTCTGTATTGGGAATGTTTCTTTATGGAATTCTGCTCTCCCCCCATAGTCCAAAGACAGGACAAAGACAAATTGGATTGACAAATCAATATTGAGCAGGTTTGTAGCCTTTAGTGGTCTGGCATAACATATAGATTTGGCTACTAGGATAGGCTCATCTTCCCAGGTGCTCATACTGGACAAAAGTGGTTGATAAAATGGATGGAAGAATAAAATGAAAATGCATCTAATTACAAGTTATTATTCTCTAAAAAAATTGCTGCACAACTGAGATAGTGTGTCCCAGTATGTATATTGCTTTTCATGGGCTAACAGATAATGGAAAACAGTCTGAATTTGTATTGACAAAACAGGACAACAACCAAAAATCCATACTTGTATTTCAATGAATTGGTAAATATACAAGAAGATGGGAGGACATTATTTCAGAAACCCTCTGTTTTTGCCATTATCTATATGTTTGTAAGTGCACTCTCATTAAATCAATATTTCCTTTCAAGGCATTGCTTATTAACTTTTGTCAATATATATTATACAGACAGCAGACTGTTTCAGGGAGCATGTTCGAGCCATTAAAATCAAAGACCTTACAAACCTTTTGTAGAACACTCCACATCCCTTGATCACAGCCAAAATGATCTCTCTGTGTTCTTCACAGGGCTTTAAAGACACTGTTCAAAGAAAAACAGAAGAAGCTCAACTCATTCTCAGCCTGGGATTACACATTTCTCCTGGTCTTGATGACCAACTAACTTTTTAATCTCTCCCTTCATCTTTTTTAATGGCAGCTTTTCCTCATTTACTCTGATTTTTTTCTCCTTTTCAACGGCACACTTGATGAAGGCTATACAGCCTAAGCAATGTGTCTTTAACCTTCTTTCCTGTTCAGTGTGAACATAACAGAAATATTTACAAATAAAGATCTATCTATCTATCTATCTATCTATCTATCTATCTATCTATCTATCTATCTATCTATCTATATGCATGTGTATACTGTATATACTGTGTTGTGCAAAAGTCTTGAGCACCCTTAGTTTTTTATATACATTTTAGCATAGATGTTTATTTTTATGTCCTCTGCATTAATGTCTCAGTAGAAAAAATAGTAAACTTGAAATTTCTACACAGTTATTTTACAAACAAAATGACATGGTGCTGAGAAATGTTTGTATTTTGCTAAGAAGGTCCCATATGAAATAACAGAGTAGTTTTTGAGTACAAATTTGATGAATAAGTATCTAGGGTTAGTATAGGATTATAAAAAGAGACAAGATCAACATGACATCATGAGATGATTAAACTGAACTGAAAAACTGAACCAGAAAGGAATGGAGAAGCAATGAAAATGAAAAGCCCAACTGAAAGGTAAGGATTTGATAGGTGGAACAGTTTAACTTTCAAATGATCAACTCTTGCAGCATAGCATCAAGACATAAGGAGGTTCATTCTGTATCAGTAAGGTCTCACCATATCAGACTGGAGTTTCAAGTTAGGCTGTTCAAGTTCTTCTGAAGAAGCACAAGGAAATGGGCAAGGTACAGTTAGGTCGAGCCGAATGAATTCTGAGGTGTTCAGAGACATACTGTCTGCTCAAATCCAGCTAAATGCAGTCAAATTGATTGGGCAGCGTTTCATGATACAGATGGACAATGACCCAAAACATACAGCCAAAGCAACCCAGGAGTTTATTAAAGCAAAGAAATGGAAAATTCTTGAATGGCCAAGTCGGTCACCTGATCTTAACCCAATTGAGCATGCATTTCACTTGTTGAAGACTAAACTTCAGACAGAGAGGCCCACAAACAAACAACAACTGAAAGCTGCTGTAGTAAAGGCTTGGCAGAGCATTAAAAAGGAGGAATCCCAGCATCTGGTGATGTCCATGAGTTCAAGACTTCAGGCTGTCATTGCCAGCAAAGGGTTTTCAACCAAGTATTAGAAATGAACATTTTATTTCCAGTTATTTAATTTGTCCAATTACTTTTAAGCCCCTGAAATGAAGGGATTATGTTAAAAAAATGCTTTAGTTGCCTCACATTTTTATGCAATTGTTTTGTTTACCCCACTGAATTAAAGCTGAAAGTCTGCACTTCAACTGCATCTGAGTTGCTTCATTTAAAATTCATTGTGGTAATGTACAGAACCAAAATTAGAAAAAAGTTGTCTCTGTCCAAATATTTATGGACCTAACTGTATGTAGTAGGCCTGAAATACAGGCAGTAGCAGACAGAAGATTCATCAAACTAATACCTCTTTGAAACTGATAGAAGTCCAGCACTGCTAACAGCTCTGAACTCAGACAAACCACTGGAACCAGAACACACCTGTCTAAAGTCTGGCAAAGCCTCATCATAAGTGGTACTCATGGAAGACTTGCTGCAAAAAAGCCATTCTTTAACAGTAGAAAGAAAGTCAAGAGACCCGTCCATGTATGCGCAAAAACACAAGAAAAGATTTAGCAAGTGTTCCCAACTGACAAGTCCAAATTTGAAATTTTTGCCTCAAATAATTTGTCCGTAAAAGAGTGGGTGAGTGTCTGCTGCCCGCAATATTGAAATGCAGGAATTTCGCAGCAGATTTTGGGTTGCATTTCTGCAAATGGAATTGGTGATCTGGTCAGAAATAATGAAATCCTCATTGCTGAGAAATTCCAAGCAATTTGTCATCTGTCGCAGAATTCCATTAGGGAGGTGTCTGATTGGTCCCAACCACAATTACCCCCAAACACTCTGCCAAAGTCATAAAGATCTATCTTCAGCAAAAGGAACAATGAGGAGTTCATTGAAAGATGTTATGGCCTCCACAGATCCTAATCTCAGCATCATCAAGAACGATACAAGACAGCCAAGAAGGACTGGGGCAAGTAGAACAGAATTTTATGCCTAAGATTTTTGCATACCTTTAGGCACAAAATAGTACAGTATACATGTACAGTATATGTATATATATAGTTCCCAACTATTCATTTTCTTAATATAATTTTCCAGGGCAGGGTCGGCAACCATCAGGCACAAGGCAGGAACAGCACCTCGATAGGGTGCCAGTATATAACAGAGTTAACACACACACACACACAGCCACCCGCCAGAGCTGATTTAGCAATGCCAGTTCACCTAACGTTTATGCATTTGGACTGTGGAGGAAACCAGAGCACCCAGAGGAAATGCACATGTACGTGTGAAGAGCATGTATACTCCATGCATGAAGCACCCAGGATTTGAACCCTGGTCTCCTTCTTGCAAGACAGCAGCATTACCACTGTGCCACTCTAATGTAAGCTAGAATAGTTCAAACAATGTTACACAAAAGACTTTCCAGTGGCTATTCCCTACAGACAGCATTCAGATTTCATTTGGCAACAAGGCTATGTAGCCCACTGAAGCCTGGTAAGAAGAGTTCATCTCATGCAACACAAATATGTGTCTCTTAGATGTTTTGCTTATCATGAGAATCTCGACATCCATAGACTTCTGTCTCCTTTTTTCCTATAATAGTTTTCGGCATTTTAAAGGCTTTAGCCCCAACTAAAGACAGGACCTGCAGGACTAAGCTAGCAGAAACTAATTCTGTTTTTGTAGAGGTTCTTTTATCAGAGGTACCAGTTTCGTTTGGGGAAGTTAGCATTTGGTGAGCTATGTGCTACATTATTCAGACTCTTTAAGGGCAAACAGGCAAAGTGTTTGTCCCTTTGATTGTACTAACTCGCATAATCCAGAAGACCTGGGTTAAACTGGAATAACATACAAGTTTATAAATTTACCCAGGTAATCCCTTTGGATAATGCAAGCTTTACCTGGGTAATGCTATGTTTATCCAATTTCTGGCTTTACCTGTAACATATACAGTACATTATATATTATAAAGGTAATTTTTTTCAGGGCCAGTGTCAGCAGGCACTGGATAGCATCTGGAAGGAAGACCAATATTAACTTGTTTCAGCAAGGATGCCTGAGTGGGACAGAGTGAAAAGGATTATTACTCCATGGACACCGTTATTACAGAAGGACAGTTGGGGTGGGTGTACAATACAATTCTATACATATTCCACTATTATAACTGGTAATAGCATGAAGTTGCTAATATTCATACTATACAAACTCCCACAGGGTGATCCAGCCCTTTTATTTAAACTGGGTGATCAGTCCAGCAGGAACACTTGGGGCTGCCAAACTGGACTCTGGGTAGTTGACCCATGAGGTTTTTGTAGATCTACTTCTGGCCCAGAGACACTTCAGGGTAAATCAGAAGATTAGACTAGATTAGATTATAGATTAGAGATTCGTATTGTCACATACACTGCAAGATTATAGTGAAATTCTTGTGCCACAGTTGTGGTGAGGTACAAAACAAATACAGTAGCAGGAGATACATAACTGAGTAAACAAACAGCATAAATACATACTACAAATAAGATGAGAGAAAAAAGGTCAAATACAGTACAAATACACATAAACCAGCAGGTGGGTACAGTGCACAATACAGGGCAGGTAGGATTTGGTACATGCAGTACTCCCAAGATCAGTCTTAAAAAAGCCACCAGTAATATATCTAGTGACCTTGGATTTAGCAGAATAGACAAGGGCTTGCCTGGCAGGAGGAAGTTTGGCTGGAGTCACTGTGGAAGAAGGAGACGGAGGTCATCAGGAGCTTCATGACTTTTTCATGGTAGGACTAGACCTGCCAACCCACAGGAAAGGAAAGGTAGAACCTATTGTGTGAAGTAGACCAAGGGAAGCTCTAATATTTTATTTTATATCTTTGTTATTATAATTTTAACTCCTAGGTGTATTACTTATTCCGGTGTGTTTTTTGTAGGACTTTTATCTTTAACTGGGTGTCTCATGGAAGTTTTCTGAGCCAGGGATGTGCTATAGCATCTCTCAGTTGACTAGATACTGTACATAACATGGTATACATTGTAACACACATTCGCTTGGGATACAACTGAAGGGCTTGTCTCAGGGTAATTCCACCCCGAGTTGAAGGTTAGCACTGTCACCTAATATTTCTCTTCTCATCTCTCCTGCAGGTCTGAAGACCAGCAACAGGATGACAAATAATGTCATTTCCAGGTTCCAGTCCCCTGAGCCCACCTCTTCCACCACATCGCCATCTTGCCTCAATCTTGTTTATGATATATATAATTTATAGCACAGTAATTATAATGTAAAATGGTAAGAACCTTTTCATTTAAAGCAAAATTGCTCCTATAGACATTCCTGAATAGAAAAAAAATTCATTTTTACATACATTTGCCTGCAGTATTTTACTGGTAAAAGTCACAGTTTTATGTAGACAAAGTCATTTACAGGATAAATCAAATTTTTTGTTGTGTGTGTTTCAATGATACTGTAGCTTGGAGAAGAACATTTGTTTTGTAATATTTCATGCATTTTGTAATTGAAGAAGAAAAACTATGTTACAGCCTACTTGCTTATGATCCTCAAGGCAATTTAGAAAGATATGTTACCAGTTGCAACAAGTCCAACCAGGGGTCTGTGTTATAGGTATTACATTTAAATCAATATGCCTAATATTGTTGAGTTGTAATAAACTTTTTATTTCAAATAATGAAAAATGTTCAGCACTGGGCCAGCATGTTAGAACAAAGGTTAGTATTTTTAATCTCCATAGCTAACAATACTGAAAGCACGAGAAATAATTCAAGTGTAAATGCTATTTATATCTTTAGGAAGTACTAGGGGGCTTTGCCCCTGTTGCTTCGCTCGCCCACCACCTTTCCAACCCGGGGTGCGCTATGCGGCAGTCACTTTGAGTCTCTGTCTCTTGCGTTGTGAAGAGGGGGGCTGAACGCACGCTAAGGAGATGAGGTCGCTCCTCCGAAACCCCCTCTTAAACAGTGATACAATGGGAAACAAATACATTTTTTTTTTTACCTCCTCTATACTCGATCAGCTGGCTTGCTGCTGCTTGTGCCATGCTGCGTGATCTGCAAGTCATGCTGTGCTTCAAAAATTTAAAAGACCGAACAGCAGCGCTCCTCCTTGTCTTGCGGGACGTTAAAGTGTCTCCGAGAAAATCACGTCTCGATCCAAGATTTTTTTATATAATAGAGAGATTTCATACAAGATCATGCAGTATATCATAAAAAGGTTTTTTGTACTCATAGTCTTTATTGTGTCACTGTCTGTCATTACTGTCATAAATTATTTCCTCCAAACATAATGAATAAATGGAACCTATTTATGATACACATACTGTATGCTCACACCAGGTAAATTTAGTTTTGAAATAAACAGGAACTGATGTTGAGCCTGGGATATAACTGGAGTCCTGTCTTTGTTAAGTAGCATTCACGGGAAGGAAAAATTGCCATTTACTCTTCTAGGTACTGACTTTTTCCTTGTGGTGATAGTGAACCTCCTTCACAGTAATGTTTCATGCTGTACACTTCACATATTGACTAGCCATTCAAGTAAGAAGTTCACTGCCCTTCTGCATGTGTGACCATACTACTACTAAAACCAAATAGTCATTTGGCATCAGCTTCCTAAATCCCCAAACATGTGGCAACTAGCAGGCTTCAACTTTCCTTAATGTGAAATATTGCTTTTCAGTTCCTCTTTGAATAGCATGTCATTCTATTGATTGTTATTATTAAAAATGTTTGTATAATTTTAACAGAGAAGCAAAATGTATTTTTCCTTTGGGTTATTTTAGATGCATCACATGTTTATATCATATACAGCCCACAGGAAAAGAAATGCATTAGTAGATTAAATCCATTAAATAATCTTTAGTTGAACCCAGTGTCAGGCACTAGCATCTTTTCCAGAATCTATCTTGATATTATCCCTCATTGATTCCTCTTTATTTGTAGAGATTTCAGATTGAGGCTTTTCATTTGCAAATGACTGGGCTTGTTTAATTAAAAAATGGTCTGTTACCTTTAACAGAACAAAAGCTTACTCTTTGCTAAGATAACGCTTATTATATTTGCTTGGCTGGTGTCCAAATGCAAAAAGAACAAACAAAAGAGCATGCAAATATACATTTCAAAAAAGGAAAATATACATCCAGACTCTTGGGTTATGTTGCATTTGGCATATGTAAAGCCAGTGTGGCAAAGGCGCTACATAAGCATCAACCCAACACAGACTGACAGCAGAGGCACGTATAAAAATAAACAAAAAGGTTTTTATTATTTCTTCAGCCGTGGGGCATGTCTTCCCCGTGTCCCAAAGGCCCTACACAGTCTCAAAAACACCCCAAAAAAAGTCACCACAACACACTCTTCTTCCTCCACTACTCCTCCCAGGCAGCTTCGTCCTGCTCCTCCCAACTCTGGCGCGCTGAGTAGTGGCTGCAGGCTCCTTTTGTAGCCCTCCCGGAAGTGCTCCAGGTGGTAATTGGTCTAATTAGGCTGCACTTCCAGGTGTGGCTGCATTCCAGCCCACACAGGCTCGTTAAGCCACACAGCTCCTCTGGGTGGTGGCCACGGAGCCCAACAGGTCTGAGCCCTGAAGTCTCACACCTGTGGCCCCGATGTAACCCAGGAGGGCTGCTACCACACGTTCTGGGGAATGTAGTGTGCATCCCATGGCTGCTCCCCCGGTACCAGTGTCAAAGGGGCATTCTGGCTGGGAATGGGTTCCAGCCGTCCACCACACCAAACATACAGAAAAAATCAAATATTTCCTTTTGTATAGATCTGTTATGTAATAAAAATAGAACTAAACAGAATCCCACCAATCCATTTCTCTCATATAGTTTTACATTCGTAATGTACTAGAAATAGGATTAGGTTTGCTCATAGCAGCTGCTTCTGTCTTTTGATCACCTTCTGTAGATCTCAGTTTATGTGAAAATCTTTTGTTTTTTAAATTGGAGTCAACTCAAAAAACACTCATCAGGACATGTCAGTGTATTTAAGAAGAACTGTAAAACAATTACATTACAGTCACCAACTCTCCCTTTTCTTGTCCTGGTGAGGGTTGCAATGGCCAAGTTGGACAGATCGCCACCTTATTTTCCAAATCTGTCTAAAGGTGCTCCTAGGCACTCCATGGCCACTCCAGGTATTATTCATCCAGTGAGTTCTTGGTCAAGCCATTATTCTTTTTTAAGTGGGAAGAAATCATTTCATGTATGTGCATTGAAGAAGCACCTTCAGGGCTCATCAGAGATATGTCATATCACCCCAAAACTACAGGGGTCACTGTCACTAACTATGTAGTCTACATTTCTATCCACTGCTCTGAGAAGATGCCCTGCCCTTCTGGTCAAAGTGCTATAAAACCAGGCCTCCCCAGAATGGGGCATCTATTATTGGACTGAGGAAGATGGAGTTCCCTCTAGACCGAGACATTCACCAAAGGAAGGCTAACCTTCACCTATCGAGACTGGTTCTTTTTCCATTTATAGCTCACCATTGAGTTCACACCATCATGCACTGCTTTTGCTTTCCTTATGTTGAAATTAAACAGGATGACCCAGCTAATGTCCCAATCTTTCAGATTTCTGTGCTGTGTCATTCCCATACTCGATGACACACTGTATACCTGAACCAATTCAATGGGTCAATTAAATTTTGTCAATCCAAAGAAGTGCTGAATTTACTATTAGGTCTCCTATCACTGTTAATTTTTCTCACTTTTTGATATAGAATGAGCAAATCAAATTAACACATGAATTCATCTATAATGATATCAACTCTATGCTCAAATATAAAGTGGGTACTATAAAAGATATCAAACAAGAGGTTTTTTTTTTAAATACAAAGGCTATGCATTTTTAGCAAACAGTATATAGGACCAATCCCGTGAGATCAGCAAATCAGTTTTAGTTTAAGCTTGCAATGGAAATAAAGACAGAGAACTTTGACTGAATGAATGAACGGATGAATGAATACCAATTTATGTACTGTATGTCAGAAAATAGCAGTAGATATTTGAACTATTCTGTGTCATACTTTCATATTTATGGTGTACACATTATGTGTGCTAGAATCATACCTGACATATCAGATAAATAATTTTTCACACTTTTATGATAATTTTGTTTGGGTTGTCTGTAAAGCTTACCTAAGATGCACATGGATAAATAGTTTGTCTGTGGTCACAACAGCAAAGTTTGGAAATTGATCAGTCAATTTCTCTTGTTTTCTAGGAATAAACATTGCTGTTCTGCTGTCCATATACACCAAGAAGAGCAGCGAGTATTTTTTTTACAGTTGTACAAGGGGCCAAAGTCCATAAAAGGCTTTTGCACAATATGGAGATAGTGTATTACCAGAATGGAGTGTTTACAAATTGATTAAGAAGTACAAAAATGGTCAGAGAAGTTTTAAGCATGAAGAAGGAGAGGGACTACAGTCTATGACCACTGCCAATGACAACATTGAGTGAGATTGTAACATTGTTCTGATGAACCAACAAGGATTTCTGCCCTTGTACATTTTTAGGCCATAAAAAGCAGATACCTGCCTGCTGCTCTTCTTTGGTTCACATGGAGAGCGGAGTAGCCATGGTTACTCTAGGAAAACAACATGAGAAACTGACTGATCAAGGTCGAAACATAGCCACTGTGACCACAGTCATACCATGTTTCCACATGGATGCAGGGAAAGCTATATTGCCAAATCAAACAAAATTATCACAAAAGTCTGGATAATTAATGACATACCCCATATTTATAATTAGTGTTGTTATGTAGCTGAAACCCCTGTTTAAGTTAAGGACTCTCTCTATGTGTACAGTATTCTACGATATAACTCATTAATATTTTCCTAAACTGCATGGCTACAATTCAAGTAGCTAAATTGTTACATCCCATCCATCTCTAAAATAATATTATGATGTAAATTATTTTCCATTGCATTTATTTTCTGACTTGTCTAATCCAATTAAAAGTTTCAGGTTGAGGAGCACATACAAGGCCAGAAACAACGTTGGACATGATGTAAGTTTATAACAGAGATGATGCCAGAATATACCCGTGCAACAAAATCAAATTAAATTTGAACAAAGCAAAATTGGAGGCATTATCTTTAGAGAAAAGAGTTCAAACCTGGAATAGAAATCTGGGTTGCAGTTTTTACATTGTACATCTCTGTGTGTTTCCAATCTGTACAGTTCTGCAGTAAATAGAAAACACATTCAAATAATAACACTTCTTTAAGTTTGCATTTTTTTTTGTTTTAATTTAAAAATTAGCAACAAAGCTTAAAGGGTTGGCAGTCGAATATGACATGACATTTTTTGTATTTCTAAATGCAGACCAGTGAAATTGTATCAAGCTAAAGGTCAAGATGATTCATGTCAAGCCTTCATGAATTTGGTATGTAATAAAGTACTCATTAGAGCGTCTATTAACTGTATGCCACAAAAGCGGCAGGTGATTTGCTGGCTGGAGAAAAATAAAAAAAAAGACAGATTTTAAGTATTTTCAGTTTTGAAAGCAGAGAGTTACTGCTGTAATTTAGAGTAGTTAATTGGATGGAAGTGTACGCCAAAGGGATTCAAGCATATGTTCATTTTTTATTTATTAATTTGCCTTGCATTGTGTGGAAGAAACCAAATAGCCAGACTCCCTCCGATTATCCTTATCTAATCTTTGAAAAGCTTTTTTCGCTAAGCTGAGCTGGATAAAACTACCGCATAGATTGTGCCACTGGCATAAATAGCAAGCAACATAAAGCAGGTCAGTGTGCCTTCTTTGCTTTGGAGTTTTGAGAATTCCAGCTCTTTCCTAATTTTTGAAGGCAATAAGATCGACAAAATCTGCAATACTTACTGAATGAAGCAGAAACAAGCAGTAACAATCATTTCTAAAGCAAAATGAAAAACATCTTTAATGATATGGAGGCTATCACATTTACAAAGAAGAAAGTGTGCCAACCTTTCCTTAAAGGCGGTGCACATCATCAGACATTTCAGGCCCTATGCCTGCATCACAAAACAGGCCTGACCTGGTAAAACAATTAACCATCAACCTGTAGTTGCCCTTCCTCAAGCCTGCTGTTTATTTCACTTTTTCGTTTTGCCTAAGTTTTCTTTTATACAGCCAGTCAAATGCCATTTTCTCTTATCTACTGTCGGTGGCTTTCTGCCTTCACTATTTTAAACACCAGGAGCTGCCTATCTTTGGGTTAAAATTTAGCCATCCCAGAGTAAAGCTACAGACTCATCTAGTTATTCTACTTTTATCCAGTTCAATAGGCTTTTGTTTTCAACAAAGAGTATGGAACCCCTCCCCCAACGCTGTCCCATCATGCACTTTGCATGCTATGTTAAGAGCTCATCTGCCAAGTCCTCGGGCCTGCAACACATGGCTAATTAGCCACATTGTTTCTCTACCAGTCAAGATCGTCATACATTTTTTACTTGGAAAACCCAATTAAAATATAGGCTAGGATCTTAAAATGAGATTGCAATGAATAAATTGTCAGCCACTGCTAATCGTAGATCATGGTGATCATCATTTAAATTAAATGGTGAGATATTGGGATGTCTTTGTGAAATATTCAGAAGCTCGGGTGTCAGCTCGCTAAACTAATCAGGCTGCCTAAAGCTTGTAGGAAATCATTGGCTTTTAAAATTAATGGAAGAAACAAATGGGAAATGGTCTGTGAGTAGTTCACCTTTTCTGTTATTCATGGCTGAATCTCATTTTCAACTATTTTCATCCAACATAGGGGTCTGGGTAAGGAGTAACACTTAGAATGAGACACAGGCAAATCAAAGTAAATTTTAAACAGTCATCAGTCCCCAAACTACCCAGTAAGGGAACAGACTGCCAACAGAATAGCTTTTTATCTATTAAAGTTATAAATTTTTCTAGATACGTGAAGATTTTTGACAAAGAAATCATGCAAATTTCACACAGAGTGCACTTGGGACTTAAACTCCTGTTGCCTTGTTACGAGGTGCTGCGCTGCTGTACTTCCCTGATTGATATCAGATGATGTTACAGTATATTTTGAAACTTACCTTATTAGGTTTGGCGAGTTAAGATGTTTACAAAATGTCGGCAAATGCTGCAACGAAATCTAATAATAAAAAATAATGGCATACATGCATTTTACAAAAGATCAAGCAAAGAAGCCTAATAAAAAAATCAATGGCATTCAAGAGCATTGAACATCAGTGTCACTTCTATTTCTAACAGAAGGAGGGCCTTACAAACCCATGTCACTAACACCTTTAGCCACTGTCCCCTGAATGATGCCACAGGGTCCTGTGACTAAGGCGGCCACAGAGGGGTCTGCTGCTAAAGGTCTGCAGCAAGGCTCTTTTAAAATTTTTTGGCATTATCAAAGTTCTGTTTTGACTAGATAAAACATTTAAACATATTCAGAAAATCCATGGTTCTAAACTTACCTTTCCCAACACCTGTAGCATTTTACATTGTCTATCTTGATCTAACTCAGGTTTGCTCAATGAATCCTGAGGATGTTGTTCTCAACAATTTCAATCCCTGCAAATTCCACCAGCACTAGAAACCACTGGAAACCAGAATGAGACCTTCAGCCTGGTTCTTTTCCATTACAAGGAAGAACTTCAAAGAAGACATTACTAGTTCGATTACATTAAAAATATGTGACAGATATTTGTGTGTTTACAGGAACAACATATAATAAAACGCTAATTTTTGTCTATGTGTCCGGTTCTTCTGAGCAATCTGATTGATCAGTTTTGCTATGGTTACTTGGTCAAACACAATCAAGACAGGAAGCGCTGGGCAAGAGGGGTGGACACAAGAGGAAATGGGTGGGAGGAATGCTAAGAGTCACCTTCAGACATGTGATGTATTTGCAAGAATACAAATGATGTTTTCACATTGGGTAACAGGGCTATGTCTACTGTTGGTGGCAGTCAAAAACTGGAAAAAAGGCAAACAACAGGTCTCTAAATGACAGAGACTGAGAAGTAGGCTTTTTGGGAACATGACTGAGAGGAAGCACAAACCAAAACTGCTTACAAGACACAAGAATAATGACGAAAGGACGAATACCGATGGTACACTGAACTTATTCCATTACCTGTCTTCATCAGGTATCATATGTAGTTTTAAATATAATATGATAAAATTTGTACTTAGGAAAGCGTTTTAAAAGTTTTCTTTGTAACCTGTTCCGAGTCTATCTGGTGCTTATATTGGGCTTAAGGGGCCATGAATCCATGGCAGCTCTTCAGCAGCCTATACTGCTGTTATTTTACAGCCAGGGTTTGTTCCCTGGCTTATATTTATCTTTGTTGGTTTTGAATTATTCTATGTCATGTGTTTTTTTAACATACTTTTTCTTAATGTTTTTATATGTATTTATTATTTAGTATTTAGGCATTATGTTTGTAAGTTATTTGAATATTTTCCTTGTATTCTGAGTTTGAAAGTCCAATGTCCACCATTACATTACTTCTGAGGGACCACAGTCCACCTTTATATTCAGATGGAAAAGGTAAATCCCCTCAGAATATCATTGAAGTTTGTGTAGTAAAGAGTTTTTTGTGAGCATTGATTGGATTTTCTGGTTTACTGAACTGTTGCTACTATTTATTGGATTTTGCTGTTGTTTTTTAGTTTTAGATTTGTTCATATTGGATTGCCTTTTCAGCTAAATCCTTTTGCCTTGATTTGGCCTTTTCTGCCATGTTTTTTTCTGTTTCTGCTTTGTTTATTTAAGAAATTCTTTGAATTTAAAAAAACAATATTTTATTTTCCTCTTAAATCCAGACTGATTGTGGTTTTCTCTCCCTTAAAGGCATTTTTTGTGTACTTGGGTTATTTATAAGTATTTCTGAACCATTTATATCCAGGGCACCATTTTGGGTCTATGCAGAATACAGGGAACATCTTCCAACAATTTAAATACAAAATACCTAAATAATAGATAAATACGATAACAGTAAAAAAATTACATAAAACAAAAATCACATCAAAAATAATAATTCAGAAGCAACAAAATGAATATAAAAGTGGAAAATTCAAATTAGCCAAAGATTAAACCTTGGCTGTTGCATAACAACTTCACATCAACTGTCCTTAGAACACCAGTAGAAACTTCACTTCTCTTGTTCTCCCCTAGGCCTCTTTCTCTCTTGTCTCAGAGGGACCCTTACAATCACCTCCTACCATATTTTGGGGTCGCAGTTTACTAGATTCAAGGGGCAGCCTGAAGGCAAACCGAGTACACTATACCATGGCAATGTCATAAATATTGTGTAGCCTCTGACTATGTATATCAACCCCTCATTGTTATTACATTGTCAACTCCCTATTCCTTTCTTGTAGCCACCCATCTTTTCTATCATCCAGATCCAAAATGTGCCACATCTTCTTTTTTTTTAAAAATGTAGAAACAATTGACTAAAATAAGATGCCCCTCATTAAACCAATGTGTGATATTCTAAAAATGTACAATGGTGTGATCTAGGTGTGTAACCTTATTTTATGTAGCTTCTTTTATGGTGTATGGCACACCTAAGCTCATTCTGTTTAAGTATAGTGAAGCACGGTTTACACCCACATACTTTACACAGCTGGAAAAACAAACAGTTGTGAAACATGAGTTAACTGTAGGTGTGGCGCAGTGGGTAACACTAATGCCTCATGGATTTAGCGTGCTATGCTTGAATCTTACATTTATGTGTTCTTCTTGTAGTGTCTGTTTGTTTTTCCTTTGTTTATGTTGATTTTCTTCTGGGTACCCTGATTTTTTGACACATCAAAAAAAGAAATGCAGGGTCAATTCCAAAATTACCCCGTGTGAGTATGACTGTATGTGTGTGTGTGTGAGTGCACCTTGTCCTGGGCTGATTTTGGGCTTGCACACAGTATCATTGGGTTAGGCTCAATCCACCTGCACTCCCCAACCATGAATTGAATGACAATGTTAAGTTATGTGATGAATTAATTATAACAACTAACATGGACAGTGCCAATAACCAAGTTTGTTTTATAGATGCTGCTTGTAAATTTAATAATTTATTTTTTCCTTCAAATTAAGGAAATCCAAAATTAAGTTCAAACTTCCTTTCTCCAGTGCCTTATTGTTGTATAATTGGACTTCTTTGTCTAAGCTGCAGGAAACTTCAGGTCAACTTAATTACAGAAAGAGGTCACTCATTAATGGTGTGCCACCTCTTTAGGGGATGTCCCTCTGGAAACTACGGGCAACCTGATGAACTAAAAAGTGTAAACACATCAAGCAAGAGTAAGATATGAGGCTATAGGGGAATTTCAAGACTCAGAAATGATGACTAAAATCATGGCAGATTATGAGAATTTGATGCTAACACAATTGTTAAAAATTATATCAGTTGCAGTTTTGGAACAAGGGTAACTTAGTCACATTTTGTATTATTTTCAAGAATAAGGTATGTAACCTGAAACTGGGTGTGCTAATATTTATGGATTTTAGAGCAGTGACACATTTGGTGAAATTTTGTGTTCTAGCATGAGGTCATCTTGTGGATTAAACAAAATTCTGCCATTTATGCTTAACTGGGAGGGATTTGTATTGAGTAAATAACAGAAGACAGGAAAGACAAAAGGGTATATTAGGGGTGGGAGGGTAGCTTTGAATTTAACTACACATATAGACATTGAGGAATAACTGGACCTGTAAGAAAAACAGAAGGTAGAAAAGTGGATAAAGTCTGATTGTGTGTCTTGAAATGGGCAAATTTCAATGAAAATATATACCCCAATAAGCTGATGCAGTACCCAGGAGCAACCATTTATTAGAAAAACATCATTATTAAATAAAGGAGGATGTGTGTGTCATATCAGCATAACATTCAACTAATATTCATGCTATTCAATGTATGGATGGCATAAAGTAATACTGGGTCAAACCATTTCTTACAGTACCTTAGCCTCAGGACTGAGGGAAGCATCAGATTCACATTAAAAAGAGCTGCTTATGCTTTTTCAATGGTGTGTCAGGAGATAAGAATTGAAGAGCTAAATTGAGATGGCAGAAAGCATACAGTCAAGGCTCATTGCTATTGTTGCAGTGCAGAAAGAGTGAGGCCAGCTTCCTTTTTAAGAGATTTCCTTCCATTCCACACAAATTCAGAAATCATTGATTTGACCTTGATCTAGTTATTAGGGGGGATAGGAAGGGGCATCCTGTTTTTTTTCATCCTGCATTATGTCTTTACAATTGTAATGTAGGTTCGGAAGATACAGGCAGAGATTAGTCCCAGTAATGAAAAGAGATCTAATTTTACCTAAAATGTGCAAGTAATTGGAGAAGGCTTTAAAATTTAGAGATGGAAATAAATCTAAAGCACAGCCATATATCCCTGAAATTAGAAGCTATAGGGATGTTATAAAGAAGCTAAAAGATTTACAAGCAGAATTCCAATGAAGCAGATTGGACCTAGATCAAATGAATTTGTATTTATTGTGACACATAGGGACTCCTTCGACCACCAGGAAGAGAAATGATGCCACAGCTGTGACATTTTAAGCATGAAAGAAGTACTTTATTTTGTCCTTTTAGCTCATTGCAGTCTCCTTGCCCGTCTTAACATTTATTGTGTCCAGTTCTTTTAAAATAAAACAAATATTTTCTTATGGCTTTCTTTTAGCCTTCTTTATTGTTATGGGTTTGTTCTCAGATGTGGCCAAAATACACCCTTTGCAGTATGGATTTCCTTCCTGGTTTGCAGCTGGACAAGAACTGACTCCTACTCTTCCAGTTCACTATTTTATTCTGTCATCATATATTCTGTCCTGGATCACATGAAGGTATGAGGAAGTCCTGTCTGCTCTCTCCATAGATCTCACAGGGCAGTCCTTGGTGCATGTGGCCACACTGACATTTTCACGTGAGTCAACACAAGACACCTTGAGGTATCTGGAGCACCACTTCTTGAGCCTAGGTTTTTCATGGCGCTCCTGTGTCGGACATATCACAGGGAGGTGAAGCAAAGTGAGATACTATATAATATGTCATGTCATTTTATAACCTGATAAATCCAGACCAGAATTGCAGTGGGGATGGTATTGAAGCCTATCCCAGCTAGCAACTTACTATGGACAGAACATCACAGGGTGAACACACACACATATACACTAGGGCCAATTTAGCATTGCCAATTCATCTAGCCTGCATGTGTTTGCACAGTGGGAGGAAATCAGAGCACCTAGATGAAACAAACATAGACACAGGGAGAACATGCACGCTCCACACAGGGACGACTCATGGTGCGAATACTGCGAGTGCTACTAATGCATCACAGTGCCTCCCCATTATATAACATTTAAAGTTAATTTATTCAACTTAACACTTGCAACATATCAGGTCAATCTTTATTAAAAGAAAAATGTCACTCTGTATAGATTTAGTGAGAAGTCAAGCAAAATGACACCTTTTATTGGCTGACTAAAAAGATTACAATATGCAAGCTTTTGAGGCAGCTTGCATATTGTAATCTTTTTAGTCAGCCAATAAAAGGTGTCATTTTGCTTGACTTTTCACTACATTCATAATGGCTAACACGGTACAGGATTCTAGTACTGCCCTCTGTATAGATGAAAAAGACTTAAGAATAGGCATTACATGTTCTGATGATAGAACAGTTTAAGTAAGGAATTTGAGTGAATGAATAAATAAGAATAGGGGTTCCTTGCTGAAATAAATAAAATAAAAATAAATAAAGTTTTTTTCCCAAGACTCATGTGACAAAAACACAGTCTGTGGTCTTTAAATATTATCTGAGGGTAGCTGGGATGAAAAAAAAAAAAAATTTGACCAGAGTGCACTAATTATTTTTTTCACAGAAAGAACTGAATCAGAAATGAGGTTGGGAGCATGCAGTGAAACAGCGCATTGCCGCACCCACCACAGATAAGAACCCAAGTGCAGCCGTGCAATAGTCAGAAAACACTGCCAAAAATATGTTCATCAAAAATCAAAGTTGATTTGATCTGCTGTTAAGCTTAAAAGTAGATAAAAAAATCTAATTAAAAATATCAAAGCACAGGTTCTTAACCAGGAAACCAGGAAACAAAAATGCACATATAACAATAAAAGCTTCTATCCACAATCTACTGGATAACCAGAAAGTTCTTGAGCTGACCTATATATATCTAACCCGCATGTTGTCCTTCATAGCAATGTGTTGTAAGACAAAGGGCAGACAACAATAAAGTGTGAAGGCACCAGTGGATGATTTGAAAAAGAAAAAAAATGACAAGAATATAACAATTCAGTACTGTGATGTAATGTGAGTCAATACCCATAGGAGAATTTTACTGCACAAAGGGTTGATCTTTGATGGCTCATGAGATTTAAAAGAGATTTACATTTATGTTTCATTTAAGAATCAAGTTTGGCAAAGATGTTTCCCCTAACATTCCACAGAGGAAATAGCTTTAGACAAAAAGGAGACATAAGATACAACTGAGGTAAAATGAGGCAAAATTGAGAATTTGGTTTGAAAAAAACATGGCATATTTTGTGAGATCTCTTTCTAGTCTTCATCTGTTTTTTTTACTTTTTATTGGACTGATGCCTTTACTCAAAGTGACTTACAACATCTGAGATATGATCAGTTACATTTCTTTTCTTTTTCCAATTGGAGCTCAGGCAGATGAAGTGACTTATTGTAGCAAGATCTGAACCCACAACACATTACCCACCTTTTCCTCAACAATGAGTATAATTCTAATTGTAGCACAACAATATAAATTAGAACAACTAATAGTATTATTCAGAAGCAAGGACAACAGTTTTGTAGTTATACTAAAACATTTCTTTATGACAAACAACTGTCCATATATTTCACCATTGTGAAATAAAGACTGTCAAGCGCATAAAGGTTTGGGGTTTCTGGCCCCGTATACTGTAAAGAAAACAATTTCCACAAAAATTACAGTCAATATTGGCATTCATCTATCAGCCGTCATAATGGCGGAGAGGGGAACATTTATTGTGAGGGACCGGAAATGGGTGAATGGACTGCTGGGAAGGAACCGTGATGGATGCTGGGACTGTTGACATCATCAAAGGGAGACAGAGGGAAGGCGGAAGTGTTGTACTGTTTTCATGTTTTCAAGGGACTTCATGGCGGCAGCGCGTCTTTCTTTCTGTAGAAATAGAGAGAGAGAGGTTAGTACCCCGCCATTCCCGTCTGACATATGATCTCCCGTCACGTTTTTGTGGTTCTGCGGCTCCCTAATCGCGCGTGCGTGACATGACCCCCCCTCAGCCCAGACCCATCAGGTCGGGAGGACCGAACCGAGAGGTTGTGAACCCGTGAGAGGGCATCAGCATTGGCTTGAAGGAGACCCCGGCGATAAGTGACGGTAAACTTATAGGGCTGCAGGTCCAAAAACCACCTGGTGACTCGGGGGTTTGACTCCTTGTGCAGGGCCATCCACTGGAGAGCAGCATGGTCGCGACCCAGCAGATAGTACCGCAGGTGAGTCACCGCCCAAATAATGGCTAAGGCCTCCCTCTCCACTGCCGCATACCGGTTCTCTCGGTCCAACAGTTTCTGACTCAGGTATATTACGGGGTGTTCAGCACCATCAACGCTTTGGCTCAGCACGGCGCCCAAGCCTGTGACCGAAGCGTCGGTCTGGAGAATAAAAGACAAAGAGAAGTCAGGAGTATGTAATATAGGTGCTGACGTCAGGGCCGTCTTTAGGTCACTGAATGCTTGTTCCGCTTTATCGTTCCATACCACATACACAGGAGCCCCTTTCCTTGTGAGATTTGTCAAGAGTGCTGCCCTTTCAGAGAAATGGGGAACAAACCGGCGGTAGTACCCCACTAACCCCAAGAAGGCTTGCACCTGTTTCTTGGTTTTTGGACGGGGCCATTCCAGGATGTCTTTTATTTTGGAACATTGTGGTTTCACCTGTCCCCGTCCCACTAGGTAGCCTAAATATTTGGCCTCCCTCAAACCGAACAAACACTTGCGGGGATTGATGCGGAGACCAGCCTTCGCTAGCGTTGCAAGGACGGCGTACACCTGCAGTATATGTTCCTCCCAGGTGCCGGAATAAATGACCACGTCATCCAGGTAGGCGGCACAGTAGGGCTGGTGAGGCCAGAGCACTCTGTCTACCAGATGTTGGAAGGTCGCGGGGGCCCCGTGCAGTCCAAATGGGAGGACCTTATACTGCCAATGTCCACTGGGAGTACTAAATGCTGTTTTCTCCTTTGCGGATGCCGCTAAGGGAATTTGCCAGTACCCTTTAGTCATGTCAAGGGTAGTCAAATATTGTGCCTTGCCCAAGCGCTCCAGTAGGTCATCCACTCTGGGCATGGGATAGGCATCAAACTTGGAGACCTGGTTCAGACGTCTAAAGTCGTTGCAGAACCTCCAGGAACCATCTGGCTTGGAAACGAGGACGATAGGACTGGACCAAGGACTATAACTCTCCTCAATGATGTCCATGTCCAACATCCGTTGGATTTCGAGCTCTACCTCTGCACGTTTTGCCTCCGGGAGGCAACAGGGTCTCTCCCTGACTACCACCCCAGGCTCAGTAATAATGTCGTGCTCAATCAGTGAAGTACGGCCAGGTGACTCGCTAACCATTTCGGGGACGGCCTGGATTACCTGCTCCAGCTACTGCCGTTGGAATGGTGATAGGTCTGGTCCGAGGTTAGGGGCGGATTTTTCTGCGAAAAGGGAGAGGGCAGTACCGGAGGGCGGAGCCTCGTCACGATCTCTCCACGGCTTCAATAAGTTCACATGGTACACCCTCTCGCTCGGTCGACGATTTGGTTGTTTCACCAAATAGTCTACCAGCCCCTTTCGCTCCTTTACCTCATATGGGCCCTGCCAATGAGCCAGCAATTTTGAATGGAACGTGGGCACGAGCACCATTCTATCACGCAGTTGCACGATGTATTCCAAAATATTGGTGTTGGGAAGAGCCTCCGCTTCCCAGCCTTCTTTTAAAATATCCAAAAGCCCCCGAGGTTGAAGTCCATATAGGAGCTCAAAAGGGGAAAAACCCGTAGAGGCGTGCGGTACCGCCCGGTAAGCAAAAAGTACGAGAGGCAAAAACTCGTCCCAGTTTCTACCGTCCGCGCTGACTACCTTGCATAACATCTGCTTAAGCGTCTGGTTAAAGCGCTCTACCAACCCGTCGGTTTGCGGGTGGTATACAGACGTTTTCAGATGTTTAATACGGAGTAACTTAGCCACCTCCTTGAACATATCCGAAGTAAAGGGAGTACCTTGGTCCGTAAGGACTTCTTTAGGTATTCCCACTCTAGAAAACAGTTTGACTAATTCCCGTACGATATTCTTTGAATTGGCGGAGCGGAGCGGCACTGCCTCTGGATACCGAGTCGCGTAATCAACCATGACTAGTAAATATTTCTGGCCATGGTTCGAAGGCTCCAGGGGTCCAACAAGATCAATACTGATCCTCTCAAAGGGCATGTGAACGAGTGGAATAGGAACTAGAGGAGCACGGTCCCTCCTAGGTATCTGACGGGTCTGACACTCCGGGCAGGACTGACAGAAGTGTCGGACCTCCTCATTTATTCCCGGCCAATAGAAACGCAATTTAATTCGTTCCAGCGTCTTTTCGGTTCCCAGATGGGCACCTAGGAGGTGGGAGTGTGCTAGTTTTCAGACCTAACGCCGGAAAGTTTGCGGCATTAACAACAACTTCCGCACTCCACCTTCGTTATTCGCGACGCGGTATAACAGATTATTTTCTAATAGAAAGTGGGGCTCTGGTGGCAAGGAACTGTCTGACATCTGGCCATTTACGGAAACAATTGCATTCCTGGTAAACTTCAGGGAATCATCATTCCACTGTTCTCTTTTAAATGATTCGGGGGTAGATCTGAATTGGTAACTCATAGTGTCTAAAGGGTCAGTATGCTTGGGAGTGCTATTGGTTCTCTGGCTCGGGCCCTCATCCGGGTCTTCTTCCGTCTCAGGGTCCGACACCAGAGAATCTTCTCCCCGATCACTGATGTCATCATTAGTTCCCTGTGTGCACGGCGTGGGAGCCACAGGAATGGCGCCTCGTCCATCCATAACAAGACCCAATTTGGCCCCAGGAGTGGTTTTCCGTCTACCGTCTTTATTGTATGACCAGTCGTGTCCCAAAATGACTGGAAAAGGAGGGTCAGGCAACACTGCCACCACTAATTGAGCCAGACCCCCCTTCCAGGAAATATAACATTTCGCGGACCTATATGACTTGGTCTTCTCATGTACACAAGTTACGCTTACATATTGGTTCCGCCATTGTTGTGGTAGAATGTAACGGCGAGCGACAATGGTTATGTTGCTGCCGGAATCAAACAAGGCAAGTACAGAATGACCATTAATTAAAACCACTCCCGTATTCGGAATAGCCAGAGGGTTTGACAGAGCACAGTACCTATCCGAAGTGGCCCAAGTGCAGTCCATCGGCTCCTGCTGATATAAAGGACAGGCTGGCAACAAGTGACCGAGGTCCCCACACTTGAAACAGCGCGGCGGTCCTGGTCTTTCCTTAGGCTTCGTGGGGGCTTCTGCCACGCGACGGGTTGGCCCTGACCCCCCGGTTCGGTGGACCACGAGCTGACGCTCCAGGACTTCCAGGAGTCCTTTCATATCCTTGTATGGATGTCTACGATCCTGCTGGGCGAGGTATCCTGGCATGGCGTTTACCAAACCCTCGCATGCCACCTGTTTGACTACTCTGCGTACTTGGGTACCTTCTGGCCTTAGCCAGCGACCCATCTTCCCGCAGAAGTCAAAAGCCTGGGCTCAGGCAGGTTGATCGGGGTCAAACTGCCAGTTCCACCATTCACTCGCCTGCTGGTCCGTAGTGATGCCGTAGCGGCTAAGGATCTCCGGCTTTAGGAGGTCATAATTCGCGGCCTCCTCCTCGGGGAGGTCGTAATAGGCCCGCTGCGTGGCGCCTTTCAGGTAAGGAGCCAAAATGGCTGCCCACTCCGCCCGCGGCCACTGGTTCCGAGTGGCAGTCCTCTCAAAAATACCGAGGTAAGATTCAATATCATCCGTGTCCGACAGCAGGACAATTGGAGGAGGCGGGGGTCGAGCGGGCTCTGGTCTTACCGTCTCCACTGTGGTTAGTCTGGCCTTGGTCTCTTCCAACTCCCGTTGCGTCACGGCATGAGCGAGCTGGAGGTTTTGGATCTGGGATGCCATCCCCATCAACACATCATTTAGGTCCTGTCCTTCTGACATTTTCGGACTCTTTTGTATCCTGCCGACTACGCCACTGTGAAATAAAGACTCTCAAGCGCATAAAGGTTTGGGGTTTTCGACCCCGTATACTGTAAAGAAAATAATTTCCACAAAAATTACAGTCAATATTGGCATTCATCTATCAGCCGCCATAATGGCGGAGAGGGGAACATTTATTGTGTGGGACCGGAAATGGGTGAATGGACTGCTGGGAAGGAACCGTGATGGATGCTGGGACTGTTGACGTCATCAGAGGGAGACAGAGGGAAGGTGGAAGTGTTGTACTGTTTTCATGTTTTCAAGGGACTTCATGGCGGCAGCGCATCTTTCTTTCTGTAGAAATAGAGAGAGAGAGGTTAGTACCCCGTCATTCCCGTCTGACATATGATCTCCCGTCACGTTTTGAGTCGTTCCGTGGCTCCCTAATCGCGCGTGCGTGACACTATATATAACTGAGTACATAATGCACATACTTTCAAAATTGTGAAGAAAATATTAAGACACTACTTGGAAAATCTGAGTTCACTGTATAATTTTGCTGAGATCTCTGCTGAAACTTAAGAGGAAACGCTTTTGACAATACTGAGGTATTTTTTTCTGAGGAGAAAAATATGAGATACATGAGACAAAATGAGGTGTCTCCATTTTATTTCTTTCTGATCTCATTGTTGTATAGGAGCAACCAAAAAGATATTCAGAAAATCTATTGTTTGATTTTTCATTCCTCTAGCAAACTGATCTGTTATGTTGGTGGTTCAACTGTTCAAAACCAAAAGTGATGTCACTGTTCCTCACGCCGTCAGTCTTCTGGTATGAGGTCAAAAGAAAAAAAGAGGATGTTAGTGACAGCACCAACCCTTGACTCAGGGAAGAATTACCAGCTGATAAGACCTGAAGTTGTCTACCAGTTGCATGTATATGATAGTATCTAGTAACCAAACCCAAAATGGTGGCACCTACAAAAAACAAAGTGTTATAGTGTAAAAGACATTAAAATATTTAACATCTCTAAATATACTTTTTTTTCAAAAACAGTTATCACAATAAAATTTAGCAAACTTCAAAAGCCTTAAAGTTGTAATAAATTTAGAACAAAAGCAAATCACAACACAAATTAATAAAAGACACACATCATTAAATCAACAACATTTTTGCATGCAGCTTAGCCTCTCTGTTTATTAGTGAAATGGGCCTTTACCTCTGGTATATTGTATGACTTTTATTATGTTACAACACAAAAATGATTATGGCGGTATTACTATTGGGTTGGCATTAGTGGGTTGACACATCTCACACTTTTAGAATTCTGGGTTACAGTCCTGGCCTGGGCACTGTCTGTGTGGAATTTTCTGAATCGCTGCATCACTGAATTATTCTCCCAGTATCTTTGTGAATTTTCTCAAGAGATTTTGCTTTTCTTTCTACATCCCAAAGATATTGGGTGACATTATTTTTTGCTCATTAATTGTTCTGTTATGAGTTTTGGTGTGACTTGTAACTGGCTGTTTCCTGCCTAATACCAGATTCTGCTAGTAAATAACCGGTCAGGTCTGACTTGAATTTGAACTTAGAGCTCTGCAACTGTGAGGATAATCCCCACAACCTTATCATCCCTTATTCTCCATTTTGCATCATATCCTTTCCATTCTGTTAGCAATGTAATTTCTTTAAGAAAATAATAACTAAGTGATTTCACAATTTTTGTTTTTTTCATTCAAACTTTGCACTCAGAGGCGAGAGACCACTTGATAGATAATTTGAATGTGTTCCTATTCATGCTTTGAATATATGCTACAATGTAAACTAGCATATCCTGAAAAATGTTGTTTACAAAAGCTTGAAAAGATGCAGGCGTGTAAGCCAAATGATAAAGCATTACCATATATTCATAATGAACAGTAGCTATATTGAGTGCAGTTTTCCATTTATCCCAGTCTATTATGTGGAAAAGACTGACAACATAGTGCAAATCCAATATTGAAAGGATTGACCTATTCAAAAAGCAACAGTGTTAGAAAAGAGATAGCTGCTTTCTATAGTAATTTTATTCAAAGCTCTCCCATCAATGCAAGTGCAGAGAGGGTCATTGTACATTTAAAAAAAGAAAAAAATCTGAGACCACAGGTGAAGACCAGGAACATAAAATTATTTTCAGAATGTTCTTGAATATGATATTTCTGCAGGTTTTGCCTCTTAGACTGACAAAGCATATAAAATATATCAACATGACTATGCTACTGTTCCTCATATATTTGTTTAACTGTAGAATAAATGTTTCTGCATTTGATATATCTTGGACTCCTTGGCTTTAAGTTAGGATTAACAACATAAGAAGTCTGACATTTAGTCTGTCAAACCCGTTTAATTTGTGAATGTTTAGTTGTTCCAATATCTCATCCAAATTTTTTTTTAAAGTTGTCAAGGTCCACTTTAACTACATGACTTTGGAATTTGTTCCATTTGATATAAAGCAGTGCTTCCTGGCTTTTGTCATAAATGCACTTCCCCTTAATTTTCACTGGTGTCTGATTATAATCATCATTATAATTATTATGGCTCTCGCTATTTGATTGAAGGAATTTATCAACAATGTTTACTGTCAGAGAGAACAGTTAGGTTAATAGCATTAAAGATATTTCTTTATGTGTGCTGCTCATGTCTCTCTATTTCTCCAAGGCTTAAAATAGGGGAAACAAATAGTGGAAATGCATGCAATGAGTATAGCTTGACGGATGGAAATGAGAATTTACTGGAAGTGGTACAAGAGGGTGAAAGTGAGAGCATGAGTAACATGTATACTGTTAAACTTAACAAAATTGTAGTGTTTGAAAAGGACATGTGTCATTCTAAAAAAAAAAAAAAAAAAATCCCTCAACTGTTGACAGTAGGAGCAATGTTCTGCATAGCTCATGTCGATGTCCTTCTTGACACTGTGCTCACAGCTGTTGAGGTCCTTGCTTTTGGTGACAGTGATACAATTTCTCCTTGGTTGCTCTGGAATCAAATAGCTTGTTTGACAGACTCCTCCAATTACATCTGTTAACAACAGAAGGACACTTTCCTCTTAATCTTTCAGTAAGATATGCTGTACAGTAAGTCTTACATATTCACTCCAAGCAGTTATTTATTCATCAATTTTGTTTTACTATTGGTTAATATTTGAGCTGTACTTTGCAATCACACTGTGATTGTCCTGTTTTGAGAAACAGCTGACCCAAGTTGTTCTGCTTAAGTTTGCTAAGAGGTAATTTCACATAGTCTTAGGGATGAGCAAATGATCAAAATAATGGGCCATAAGTTCATAACTGGAACAGCAAAAAAAAAACCAAAAAACAATAACATAGCCAAAATACTAAACCAGAGTCATGGTTAAGAAAACAAAGCAAAATAAACTTCTGAGAAATCTGCCAGAAGAAACACACATGCTATGTCTTTAGAGTATCTGCAGTCTCAGATGACCACAAAGTGCACAGTGCTGACCCTTATAACATTTTGACAGTGATGTCACATGCCGTGATTTTTCAGAGCAATATTGTGTTGACCGCATCACAAAATGGCAGCAGCAACAATGGAAATCATTTTTTCACCAACACCATTTTTATCCAATTTCAGATCCCAGGAAGTGTAGGAAGATGACCTTTCTACCCTTCACCCTAGTGACACGCACAGTGCTGTCTTGGCTGGCTCCCGTACCAACACCACGACAAAATTGTACAGAATGATTGCACTAAGGTCAAACAAAATGATGCCAAAGCAAAATGATAAATATTTTATACTTTTTCAAACACTAGTAAATGAAACGTACTCATTTTTCAAATCCTCAATGTTCAAAACCACTAAAAAGATGAATATGTTGTGATAAAGGATCACAAAAGGTCACAGAAAATTAAATAAAACATCAATAGAGTAACACATGGCAAGAACAGGAATTTCACTGAACAGTCAGCATGGGTTCATACAATGGAGGTTGAGTCTTATTACTATGTTGGAAAATTATGAGGAAGTTTCAAAAGGATATGATTAAAATGGAACATATGATATTATTTATCTTGACTTTCCAAAAGCATTTGATAAGGTGCCACATGAGAGGGTGGGCATCAAACTAAAAGAGGTTTGTGCTCAGGGTGATGTTTGTAGATGGGTGCTGAATTGGCTCAGACACAGGAAGCAGAGGGTGATGGTGCAAGGAAACTTATGAGATGTCGAGAGTGGTGTCTCTCAGGAGTCAATACTGGGGCTGTTTCTATTTTTAATAAATGTAAATGATTTGGATAGGAATATAAATAACAAGCTGGTTAAATCTGCAGATGATACCAAACTGGGTGGATTGGCACATAAACTTGAATCTGTTGAATCATTACAGGGGGACTTGGACAGCATACAGGCTTAGACAGATTTGTGACAATGAAATTTAATGTAAGTAAATGTATTACATGTAGGAAGTACAAATGTTAGATTTGAATACACACTGGGAGGTCTGAAAATTGAAAGTTCACCTTATGAGAAGGATTTAGGAGTTGTAGTGGACTCTAAACTATCAACTTCCAGACAGTGATCAGAAGCCATTAAGAAGGCAAATAGAATGTTAGGTTATGTAGCATGATGTGTGGAGTACAAGACCAAGGAGGTAATGCTCACCCTTTATAACTCACTGGTTAGCCCTCATATAGGTTGCAAACCACTTACACTTTTATTTAATCATAATAAATTACCAATGCCACTAAATAGGAGTGCTATGATGTAGAAATGTTCTTCCTTAGCTGGAAGTGCTGGGCTGTTCATTCTTTTACCAAGGGCTGTATTTTTAATTTAAACCAACCTTTTGAAGAGTGCCCACATTACAGAAAACAGAAAAACACAGTTTTCTGGATAGTAAGTGTGTTGACATTGGTATGGTGTTCAATCCCCACAAGCTTCACAGTCACAATAATGTCTGTTTGATCAGATCATGTCAGCTTTTCAAATATGGCTAATGTATCTGGTGCTTAAACATAGTTCACCAATATTGCTAGAAAAGCAATATGTGCAACAATGTGCACAGTATACGATCTGCATAATTCACTGCACTTCAGAATAAGTCAGAAAAAAACACAATGTCTGTTCTCCCTAAGCACAATGACATGGGAAATCCCAGTGTTACAGGAAGTGATTCATTTTAATTAAAATGTTTGCTTTTCAATATGAAAAGCAATGTAACTCACAACTGTTAATATCAATTGCAGCTTTATAGAAATATCATGTGTTTTTTCCATTACTGAGGTATTCTAAACATGCTAAGCAGAGGGTAACACTACCTCTGGACTGTGTCATGTTTCAGCCAGCCCTAAAACCAATTGGGGATCAAAACCCTTTCTTATGTCTTTTTGTTTATTTTTTATTCTTTTGTTTATGTTAATATTGTTGTTAATGTTTATTATTTGTATTATTGTGTAGTCTTTGTCAATATTGCTGATCATTTAGTTTCTATGTGTCTATTGTAAGAGATGGCCGGCAGCTCATCCTGGTCGGGATGCCCCTGAGATGGAAGGATGGGGGAAGGCATGCTTTTCAATGAAACTACATCCCTCAAGGTTCTAGATAGCAGCTCCCCTGGACTTCAGCAGTGCCCCGGATTCCCACAGGGCACTATGGGACATGGAGTTTAGCAACACAGCCCTGCTGGGTACTGTAGGTACTGCCAGTGGACACTGTGGGAAGATGGTGGGAGAATAAATTCTCACCTAGCCCAGAAGAACTAATGGATCATGAGGACAGAAGCCCCAAAGTACTCCTGGGCTGATTAAAAACTTGAATTCTCCGTATGACCCAGAAGTGCTGGCAGGTCACATGGATGGAAGAACAGAAGCACTTCTGGATCAAGGACTATTTAAAGGACTGCAAAACACCCAGCAGGTGAGCCTGAGTCAGGAGGAGGTGTGGAGGATAAAGAGTAGAGAGAGAAAGAAGAATATTGTGCTTTGTGGTGCTCATTTGCCTGTTTATTATGGCTGTGGTGCTTAGGACACTGTTTAGAGAAAAAAAAGAATTAAAAATACTTCTCAGTGCTTTTACCTTGTGTCCTGCGTGTCTGTCTGTTGGGTTTAAGGGGCAACAGTGCCAACTAGCATCCACACTATGTACCTTCTATTGTGTTCCATGGGTTTTGTGGGTGGTTCCCCAAGAGGCGGGGCCACCTGTCTTTTACCCTCAAGGGGTTGCCTTCAGCCCTATAAAGAATTAGAAAACAAGCAGTCCCTTAATGCTTTGTATTTTGACAATTTTTGATTTGTGTTTTTGGGACTCATTTGCATTGGGAGCTTTTTATTGCGAAGAGTATTTTTTGGAATACATACTGTTATTTTTAAAGAATCTGTCTACCCTTTATGTTTATAAGTCAAAGGTTGAGTGATTCTTCCTCTTGGGGGGGCTTTTTGTTACAGTTTGTTGGGACTTTCTGTTAAGATTCTCCCAAAGTAATGACAGACTGTGATCTTTAGAGGCTAGTCAGTTTTGTATTACTTACAATACCTTTTTCGGTATTCACAAAAACAGACATTGTGTTCTCTATATTAAAAAAGTACTAGAAAACACATGGACCTCTGGTTCTCCCAAGATTAAGCTTACAGCTACAACAGTTTGCAAGTAAGAACAGGTTGATGAACAGCAGATTTAAATTTAAAGAACTAAATGGTTAATGCAGTTTATATTTGTTCATCATATTTATGTCTTGAAGCTGAAAATTGTCTCTTCACAGGTATCTGCTCTGCAATGTCAATGGTTAAACATCAGTTTCTGCCAAAAACTGGAGGCCTTTTGAATTACAAACACAGCTTCTAAGCTACATTGGTATGCTTCTATGTGTGATACATCAGACTGGCTCTGTGGCAGCTCACCATTCTTATTTGCACCTGGACTGTTACACCTACACCCGCTCCCCAATAGAACACATCCAGGTTGTAGCATTATTTGTCATCAGCTAAATGCGGTCCATCAGCTGTTTATTGGAAGACTTCAAATTTAAAAAGAAGCTAACCATCTAGGTGATCCATAAATGAGAACTCCCCAGTGCTGCAAACGTACATGTGACATCAAGCTGCTCTCTTCTGGCTCCCTGCTACATAACCATACTCAGGATCAGATTCAATATGTGAAAGATACAACCAAGGAACAGTTTATCTGGAAGATTTTGTAGTCTTCCTTTTGATAGGTTTTGGTGCTTCATTTATCAGAGGATTGTTATGAGAGTGAAAATACCGGGAAATGATAAACCAGAGCCAGGCATAGTCAAAGACAAGGAAAAGTTGGAAACTGGAGTCAAAGGTCTAAACACAAAATATACGAGTTGAAAACAAAAAGTATGTTGAGAGCCAGTTAAACAATTCTAGTGCTAGGTCCACTTGTGATAAACCTAACTTTTCACTAAAAGAATGCTGTTTATCCACCAAGGGATAAAAAACAATGGGCATGAAGACAAATTTAAACTGTCAGTTCCAGGTGATGCACTGACCCCAACAGGCAGTGAGGACTGACGACACCAGCAGAAAAAAGACACCACATCACGGGAAGATTACAACTCAGAATCATTAAACAGTAATTGGCGTTGACAACCCTTGTAAGAGTGCACTCAGATCAATTCCAAAAAAATACATCCCATGCTAATGCAGAATGTCTGAAATACTTTTGAAGCCAACAATTTTGGCTCCTTGTGTGAAGGATATGATGAAAAAAGATTCAGCTGATCATATTATGTAACATTTTACACCACTTTCTGGCCAATTCTTTGTACTTGTTTGTTCCGCTCTGCTTTGTAATCATGAAGTGCCAGACAAAATGCAAGATTTGACATTACAAGTGAGTATTCTATATTAATCTTTAGAGGTTTCAAATGACCATTCTTGGTGAAACTGCCAACAGCTTTAGTTTAGAGGAAGTTAACTGAATTGATAGTAATCACAAAAGCAGACAGAACCGCAACAGATTAAGTTTGAGTACAACATCTAATCCGCACATATGGAGAAAAGTAGAGTCTCCAGTTTGTCAGCTTTGTCAGCTTTGCACAAGCAGAGGAACTGTAGGTAACATCCTGAGCAGCTGAACGAAAGCTCTGGGAGGGGACCAATACCACAGGTGCCACAATCAGATGTTTAAGACACAACTCTCAGGTCAGAAGATGTTTATTTCATCAGAGCTGGAGAGCATCTAATCCCTGGAGTTAAACATACAACAAGAATTTTAGCAATAACATGGGATTGGTGACTCATGACCAACTTTGAAAAAAACGCCAGTTCACACAGAACATTGTCAAGACCTCTTTGAAGCCAGATATACTCCTTATCTCAAAGTCAACAAAAGAATATCATTCTTTGGTACTGACAGTGCCTTGGGAGGACCAGCTGGATGAGTCCAATGAGAGGAAACTGACCAGCTGCAAAGGGCTAGTGAAGGACTGTCGAACACAGGGCTGGACAGCAAGGTGTATGATGATCAGGGTTGGGGATATAGGGAGTTTGAAGATCATTCCCTCTAGGACTATTACATAATCAACAGAAAAAGTATTGAGGTGGCTCTGGATGAAGACAGAATGTCCTTGGGGATCTGTAGTTAGTGCCACTTAAACACAAATCTGGCATGACTGGGTTACCTGGGAGAACATGTCTGATTGTGAAAGAGTATAAAAACCCCAATAACACAACTGATGTTGTGTTTAAGAGGACTGCACTATGTATTTTGATAACTCCTTAAAACAGTGCCAGGATGCGGTCAATGGTAGATTTCTTAGGTGTAAAAAGGGTTCTAAGGGTTCTCTTGGAGCGCAAACGCGAATATTCGCAGAGTTTCTTTGCAGCCTTTCTTGATTTCATAAAATGTTCTACTCAGTTGATCGAGCTGCCCTGTGGGACATCCTGAGACTTCATCTATCTACTATCATCGCCAGCCTGTACACTGGTAATGTAAGTGCTATGCACAGAGGAGGCAGAACTTCTGCATTTTTAATAACCTTTAATAACTTCTTGGGCACAGCCATCAGTAGTGTGTCTGTCTGTGGAGAAAATGACAACCTCGTTAAGAGGTTTACTTACCTCAGCAGCAATATTCATGTCTGTGGTGACTCTTCCTATGAAGTCTGTAGACGGATTGGGAGAGTATGGGGGGGGTCATGCAGTCGCTGGAAAGGGGTGGGGGGTCATGAGGTCGCTGGAAAGGGGTGTGTGGCACTTCTGATATCTCTGCAAAAGGACGAATGTCAAAGTCTTCAGAGTCCTGGTTCTTCCTGTTTTGCTATATGGTTGTGAGACATGGATGTTATCCAGTGATCTGAGATGAAGACTGGACTCCTTTGGTACTGTGTCTCTCTAAATTACCCTTGGGTACCTGTGGTTTGACTTTGTGTTGAACGAGAGTTGCTTACAGAGTCGCAAATGAGGCAAATTAGCTGCACTGTGAGGGAGTGTCAGTTACGGCACTAAGGCCATGTGACGTGATCCCCCAAAAGTGATCTGGTTCAATGGAATCCTCATTGTTGAGGACCCGAGTGGCTGAAACACCTGGGTGCATCATGATGGAGGGAGACTGGACCAGTTCATGCTTCCCAACCTGACATGACCTGACCTTAAAACAGAACAATTCAGTGAATGAGGATGGGAATACCATTTAAATGTAATTCTGGAATTGGCCTTTTAAAGGAGATGCTAGGGATTATGGGATGTGATATGGTCAGAGGCAAGAAGAATTAGACAGGATCAGAATTCAGAAGCATTGGGTAACAGTTTGTTTGCTGGATATTCAGTTTTTATTCCCAACAAATTGTTATTTGGTAGTGACTTTTACCCAAGGTGATCTACTGCATATGAACAAAAATACAATTGTTTATGTATATATTTCTTAGAGTTGGATGATAGACAGTCAGTGTCACACATTAAATGAAAGGTGAGGCCTGAATGGTAACTTTGTGATTTTAAAGTCCAACACCCCAGCTAGTGGGCCACAGGCAATGAGGAATAGAAAGAATATCTAGTGTTAAATTTCACTAAATTATTAAAATCTATGCAAATCTCTGTATTATTTTCATTAATAGAAGTAACTTTATTTGCTCAACATAATGAAAAGAGCAGCTATTTTCGCATGACATATAATATAATGCTAGCAAAGCTTGTAAAAATATGAATGCAATTTTAATAGAGCTGCTTTGCTTACCAAAATATTATTGCAGTTGTCCAGCAAAAAGGTTTATTAAACAATACTGTTAAATTTAGGTTTATTAAATAAGCAGACAGATAAATATATATACATTAACAAAGTAACCAATAAATGCATGTGCGGTAAACTCCGTTTTTGAAATTCTCAAGATTCTTTATTTGTCACATGCATAGTTATACAGGACAACAAGCAGTGAAATGCATCCTGATCCGCTTATCAAAAACTGTGCAAAGTTAGAAGAATATCAGTTAGATTAACAAAAAGTCATAGATTGAAAGATAACAGTATAGTAGAACATAATAAATAAATAAAATTATGTGAATAAAGTAGAATTAAGTGTTAAGGTTAAATAGTGTAGTAATTATTGTGCAAAACCAAAGTTAGACTGGTGCATAGTTAAATGAGGCAGTTTGTTTGTTTGCGCTACTGCGATCTTTACTTTTTTATATTTTCTAATTTTTCTACTTTCATATCCTTTAACTTTCTCCACATGTGTATAGCGCCAATGTTTTTTTTTTTTTTTTTTGAGCCTTTCTAATTTCCCTGGTTTCATAATCTCTAACCTGCTCTGCATGTGTTTAGCGCCAACGTTTGTAAACATCACTATGAAGTTCTACTTTGTCATTTTACTCACTGTCATTTACTTAAGAGCCGGATTGGATGTGCTTCTTTTTCAATTCCTCTTGTTCCGGGCTGATAATTACTTTCCTTATTTTCTGAATTTGCACTTCGATTATTCTTTTTTGCTCTTTTTTCTGTCCAACGCATTTGAGTCTCTTTTCTCAGCGCTTTTCTTTCTTCTTCGTTTAATCGTCGATGTTTCATTTCTACCCTATTAATTTCACTTCTACCGTATTGACCTTACACACTTTATATGCACTGAGCCCTGGAGCTGTGTGTGCTGCATGACTGCCTTTACACTACTGATTTGTTTTTTTTTGATATTGCTTGTAAGTAGGGTGTGTCTTGCAAGACTCTTGTTCTATGTTCCCGTGAGACGCACCGTGGCAGGTTGCTTTCGTCTCGCGGGTCTTTAAATTATCTTCCGAGAAAAATCACGTATCATAGACTATCAGGACAGGGGACAGGATTTCTTTTTATAATAGAGAGATATACTGTTGATTATATTCTGAATTACTTTGCACTTTATGAACTTATCTATGGTGGAGTTTGCTGTTGTTGTTTTTTCAGTTTAGTTTACAAAATATCTTGTATTTGCTTTGCTTTTCAATCTATAAGCTTAAATACAGATGTACTAATACTCAATCCCTCTCTGCAGAATTTGTGCCCCCTAAAAACTTTGTATGTCATAGCATACTCATTAAACCCAGACAGACCTCACATCCTATTATGAATTCTAATCTGTCACCATGGAGAACAAAGTGAAAACCGACACCTTTTTATGTTAAAAATCTGTGAAATAAAATCCTGCCTGCTTTAAACGGTTTAATTTTACATTCATCTTCCATACTTTGTAACTTATGACAGTCCGCTGGTCGATAAATCATTTACATCTTATAACTGACTTAAACCAGAAACTGTCACTAGAAGATGTTTTCCAGTATGGTGTGTGTTAGTTGAAGGACAGGCTGTCCAAACTGACTGGTATGAGCTGACCAGCACAACAGCTGGACCCTGATTTAGATATGACAGCTGAAGTGCAACACCTGGAAAAAAAGATCATATGACATTACTCATATTTAAAGATATTTCTCTGTCATTTTTAGCATCTGCTTAGTATTTTCCAGGGGGAAATTATGAAAAACTATGAGGAAGACTTCTGAAGGATACATTTCTCTAAAGCTATAGGTGTGCAAATGGATGCATAACTGATACTTCATATAGGTCTGATGAGCTTGGTACAATTGGCCATTACATAGTGATTATCCTGATAAGATTTACTTTGAGCAACAGAGGATTTTAATGAAATGTTACATAGACCCATTAAGAGGAGACAAAGATATAATCACAAGACAATGGAGTATGGCGTCTCTTGCCTCTTGATAATGGAGAGGCTCATGCTTAGTGTTCTGAGCTCATGTAGGTACTCGGGAATTACTGTGAGAGAGGAAGACATCAGAAGATGATAAGATCACAAGCCCTAAAATGTAGTCAGACAGGCAAAGATAATAACCAGATAGACAAAAGAATAACACATGCCAAGTTAAAGAGGGAAAACAAAACAATAATAAAAAGGTTTAAACAAAGTCCATTGAGCACAAAGTACAACTGAGAAAATGAACCAAAAATAAATAAAAATGAAACCAAATTCATAATACTTAGTCCCTGCATTTGGTCTAAAAGGGAGGCAGTACAGATTAATTCTATCAATCAGGATAGGCTCTAATTTTACAGATTAATTCTATCAATCAGGATAGGCTCTAATTTTATATGTAATCCTGGCTGCATGATTTTTAAAATGAGATGCTGAGAATTAGGGAAAGCTTGCAGTTGGGAGACAGTGCAAAATAACTTGTTTGCTGAGGTTTTAGGGTTACAGACAAGCCTTACAATATAATGATATACATATACAATTCCCTTAAATAAAACTTCCTTCCAGCTACAGCTAATCCAAACAAAGAAGGGAACAGGAAAAGGATACCTGTAAATAAAGCTTTTGTGAGAGTTATTCCTTTACCTTAACAACATTCAAACTATTTAATAGGTTACCTTTCAATAAAAAAGACCGTTATTCTTTAGATTTAAATCAAGGCTTACAATCCACTTCTTTATCACCATACATTCTTGTTAGAGTAGATGGTGTAGCTATTCAAAAATCACGTGTTAAAGAGAGCTAGAAAGGGTCTGCAAATACAACAAAACTGCTGTGGTGCTAGACAGGAATCAGGCTGTAAGATACACAGATAGCTTTTGCGCTAGCAATAGTGTAATTGGCAGTTACAATAGGCCACTAGTGACATGGGGTACTTTGCTCTGATCATGGTGTATAGAGCCCAGGAACAAGTGATTTTGGATCACTAATGTAAGTGCAGAACATTGGGAGATTATGAGAAACATATCTGGAGTCCCATGTGCCAATGCTACAAAAATTTGAGGAATGTCAGACACAGAGGAGGCAGCAAAAAGAATTCAAAAAGACTTGGAAAAGCTCCATAACTGGGTGAACTCTTGAAAAATGCAGTTTAATGTAGAAAACTGCAAAGTGCTACATGTGGACAAAAGGAACATCAATTCTAAATACAGTACAATATGGGAGACACTATGATAAAGTAAGCAACCTCTAAAAAAGCATTAAGTGGTTTATGTTAACACAGTTTTAGCAACTAACTACTGTGTACAAACAATTAAAAAGCCTGGCGTGTTTGTTGTATTCTGGACATGCTCTGTCTCTTGGCATCCATCCATCCATCCATCCATCCATCCTTTTCCGCTTATCCGAGGTCGGGTCGCGGGGGCAGCAGCTTGAGCAGAGATGCCCAGACTTCCCTCTCCCCGGCCACTTCTTCTAGCTCTTCCGGGGGAATCCCAAGGTGTTCCCAGGCCAGCCGGGAGACATAGTCCCTCCAGCGTGTCCTGGGTCTTCCCCGGGGCCTCCTCCCGGTTGGACGTGCCCGGAACACCTCACCAGGGAGGCATCCAGGAGGCATCCTGATCAGATGCCCGAGCCACCTCATCTGACTTCTCTCGATGCGGAGGAGCAGCGGCTGTACTCTGAGCCCCTCCCGGATGACTGAGCTTCTCACCCTATCTTTAAGGGAGAGCCCAGACACCCTGCGGAGAAAACTCATTTCAGCCACTTGTATTCGCGATCTCGTTCTTTCGGTCACTACCCATAGCTCATGACCACAGGTGAGGGTAGGAACATAGATCGACCGGTAAATTGAGAGCTTTGCCTTATGGCTCAGCTCCTTTTTCACCATGACAGACCAATGCAGAGCCCGCATCACTGCGGACGCCGCACCGATCCGCCTGTCGATCTCACACTCTGTTCTTCCCTCACTCGTGAACAAGACCCTGAGATACTTGAACTCCTCCACTTGGGGCAGGATCTCGCTCCCAACCCTGAGAGGGCACTCCACCCTTTTCTGGCTGAGGACCATGGTCTCAGATTTGGAGGTGCTGATTCCCATCCCAGCCGCTTCACACTCAGCTGCGAACCGATCCAGAGAGAGCTGAACATCACGGCCTGATGAAGCAAACAGGACAACATCATCTGCAAAAAGCAGTGACCCAATCCTGAGTCCACCAAGCCGGACCCCCTCAACACCCTGGCTGCGCCTAGAAATTCTGTCCATAAAAGTTATGAACAGAATCGGTGACAAAGGGCAGCCCTGGCGGATTCCAACTCTCACTGGAAACGGGTTCGACTTACTGCCGGCAATGCGGACCAAGCTCTGACACCGATCGTACAGGGACCGAACAGCTCTTATCAGGGGGTCCGGTACCCCATACTCTTGGAGCACCCCCCACAGGATTCCCCGGGGGACACGGTCGAATGCCTTTTCCAAGTCCACAAAACACATATAGACTGGTTGGGCGAACTCCCATGCACCCTCCAGGACCCTGCTAAGGGAAATGGGACTTTGTGAAGTGTGGTCTGCCTCACTGGTGAGGCAAAATGGGGCTGTGTTGGAGAAAGAGAGCATTGCTGTTTCTTATTTATTCTTTCTACTCGAATAACCATTAGTGCAAAAATAACAATAGGCTTCATTGCCATAACACCTGGCAATAATATGAAATCTAAGTCAAAGTTAAAATGTAGTAACTTAACTCAAGACTACAAAAATGTCAACAAAAGTTCAGAAGCAATGTTTATATGACCAATCAGTGAATTTTGTGAGCTGGAATGTCATTGGTCTCAATCCTGAAATAAAATTAAAGAAAGTATTCATTCACTTAACACATTTAAATGCCAAGGTAGTATTTTTACAGGAGACTCACTTAATAAGTAAGGACCAGTTTCGGTTGCAAAGGGAGTGGATTGGCCTCAATCCAGCTATACAAAGAAAATTAGGGGTATGGGAATCTTAATACACAGAACCATACCATTTGTAGCGTCAGACGTAATATGTGATCCTGAAGGGTGATGCATCATGGTGATGGGCAATTATATTTAATATTAAAGTGATTCTGATAAATATTTATGCACCTAATATGGATGATGGAGATTTCATCCAAAATGTATACACATCTATTCCTAATGTGAACACTCATAAAATTATAATGGCTGGAGGCTATAATCGTATTTTAAATCCAGACCTGGATAGGTCTTCAGCTACAGTAGTGATAACATCTAATACTGCAAAAATAATTACAAACTTTGTAATAAATCAGAAGTTATCACACCCATGAAGGCTCTTAAATCCTAATCTAAGATCATATTCCTTCATCTCACAAGCTCATCATTGTTACTCAAAAATTGATTAATTCTTCATAGGCAATAATTTTTTTGCCCATTATCAAATCTTGTAAGTAAGTCACCATTTTTATCTCTGACCATGCCCCTCTGATCATGGAGCTTAAATACTATGCCCTGCACACTCATCTCGTACCTGGCATCTTAACCCCCTGTCATTAGCTAATGAGAAATGTACAGAAATCATATCCATGCAAATTGATTATTTTTTGGAGACAAATGCATCCCAGAGGTCTCTGCACGAATACTCTGGGAAACTCTGAAGCCGTTTTTAAGAGGACAGATTATTTCATATCTTTCTCACAAAAATAAATTGGAAACCAAGAAGGCGTCTGAGTTAATCAGTGAAATAGATCTAAAATACGCCAGGTCTCCAAATTAAGCACTTTATAGGAAAAGACAAGTTTTGCAATCAGAATTTAACCTCTTGACTACTAAACAAATGGAACAGCTCATCTTTAAAACACAACATCATTATTATGAACACGGAGAGAAGGCCAATAAAATTTTAGCCTAACAAATCCACAAGCAGGAAGTCTGCAATGTAATAAGAGCAATTACCAACACAGATGGAGATAAAATCATAGACCATAGAAATGTAACCCACATATTTAGAGAGTAAAATAAGTCTTTATATTCTACTCAGTTTAAAGAAGATAAGACACAATCTAAAACCTGACAGCCTATTAAGGAGTATCTGGATGAGATATTGGAACAGCTTGGCTATTAGCTAAACAAATGAGCTTGATAGATTGAATGGTCTCCTCTCATTTGTCAAAGTTCTTTTGTCCTTATGTGTGCCACTAGGCAGAATCAGGGACACTTCTATATCTAGTACATATTTACCTGCAATATAATGGTCTGGTGTCCAGGGGGTTGCCTGGCCCTTTGCTAGAAGATTGAGGTTTAGAAATCCAGGGACACTTGGGGTAACTAAAGGGAGTTGACTCCAGGATGAGGTACTTGACTTCACCCAGAAGTATTTCCTTGCAGGGGTTAAAGAGGCCCTTCTGACCACATGCCAGTGATACTTGGACTTGGCCTAACTGGCTTTAGTTTGGCCACAACACGATTACATGTTTTTATCGACCAGCAAATATTGTGCCTCATTTGTTGTCTTTTCCTCTCATTCTCCTGCAGTGGCTTGTGATATTGCTGTGAGTTTTTTCCTGTCCACACTAGTATGTTTTGCTTAAAAATGCGGATATTTGTCCCTGTTTTGATTTTTCAACAAAAATTAATACTTCTGAAAGCATTCTCCAGGGGTGAGACTTTTGAAAACGCAGGAAGTGTTTCTGTGATAACAGGTGAAAACAAAGATTTCTGAAAGTTCAGACTCCATTGTGGCAACTGGTGATTATGTGTCTCTTCTCTAATTGGACGTGCAAAACAGACTTAAAATCGTACCAAAATCGCACGGTGTATGCCAGTTTTAAGATATCTATGCTGCATACATGCCCAGTGTAGATGGACAATTATGTCATATGCATTTTTGGTCATTTTAGTATGGATTAAAATACTTCAGTAAATGCTAGTGTGGACAGAGATCATTTTCATTTAAAAATGAAAATGTCATAGTCTATATGTAGTGTTTGACTATGTTAATCCTCCACTCTTTTGTTAGGGGCCAAAAAACAAATAGAGACTATAATATGACAAGTATTAGACCATAATGGTTTTTCACCATAATCACTTTAATACATTAGAGAATAATCATGGAGAAGCAGTATGCCTCCACTTACTTGAATTGCCATTATTAGGAGTATTAATCACTTTAATACATTAGAGAATAATCATGGAGAAGCAGTATGCTACCACTTACTTGAATTACCATTATTAGGAGACTTACGAACCAGAAATACTGCAAAAAATATAAAAAATTGCTAAGTTTCCAATTAGCCCAGAGTCTACATTATGTTGGAATAAAGTATGAATATTCCAGAAATTAGTTAGTATATTCCATTAATTAGTGCTATAGAAAGTATCAATCAATCTACCCATTTTTGTACCAGGTGGGAAAGGAGGTTGCCAGATACGAAGGTGAAACTGTTATGGAGCAAGGTAAGACTAACTCTGACAGAAATCCTCCTTGAGGGACAAAAGGGATACACCAAACGTTCCTGCATAAGCCAGTGTGGAGGCAATATACTCTATTTGTGTGCTATAAAGGATATTCCAGAAGACCAGTAGACAGGGGCACCAGTTTGAGAAACAGAGAAAGGCAGGCTAGACTGAAGTATATATTATTCCTTCAGGACAATACAGGGTAAGAAACCCTGGTAACAATACCTGGCCCTCAATCTAAATAGAGAGAAGCAGTTCAGGGAAGTAAAACCAGAGATGGTAATATTTTTAAAATGCAAGCAAACACACACTCACAGAAATGAATGAATCAGACTGTCCTGTAGGCAGCATGGTGGCGCAGTGGTAGTGCTGCTGCCTCACAGTAAGGAGACCTGGGTTCTCTTCCCGGGTCCTCCCTGTGAGCAGTTTGCATGTTCTCCCCGTGTCTACATGGGTTTCCTCCAGGTGCTCCGGTTTCCTCCCACAGTCCAAAGACATGCAGGTTAGGTGCATTGGCGATCCTGAATTGTCCCTAGTGTGTGCTTGGTGTGTGGGTGTGTGTGAGCGCCCTGCCCGGGAATTGTTCCTGCCTTGTGCCCTGTGTTGGCTGGGATTGGCTCCAGCAGACCCCGTGACCCTGTGTTAGCGGGTTGGATGATGGATGGATGGATGGATGGACTGTCCTGTTCATGGAAATGAGCAAACAGTTGGAAAGCTGTCTGATGATATGGTCTAGAGCTGTTAACCCCAGACATATGGAGTTTCTTTGTCATCAGGTACCACTTGTGGAAGTTCTAGCCTAGTGGCCTAGAGCTACCCTGTCTATAGAACAGATTCTGCGACTTTGCCAAAAGTTAGAGGTTGAAGGCACATCATGGCTAGGGGCATACTGAGTCTGGATGTAAAAAGGAGAGTTTACAGGCAAGGCTCAACTAATAGGAGGCAGAAAGAAAAACACGAGATGAGGAAGGGAAGGAGCTGAGCAGTTAAACTGAGGTGAGCCAAGCCAAGCTATCCCATCAGACAGACCCACTTATTACCCATTTAGGAATCAGGGTTTTGTTTCCTTTCGATTTGTTTTCACTTTGGGTTCTTATTATGATCCTGCCTCCCTTTTTAGTAATTTGTTTAATAATGGCACCATTATCTGCATTTCTTGACCACTCTAGTGTTTGGCTGGTTATGAAGCCACCTGTCTCCCTGTCAGACTGCTTCTAAAAAGTTCACCTTTTGGACATATGGTCTGATTATAATGTTTAACTAAAGCTACTGCTGACACCCCCAAACTGTTAATATAATATTGCCTTGATTTTTAACCTTTAATATTTTTCCTCCAAAAATTACATTTGAAATAATCTAAAATGCACCAAAAATCTAATTAATGTATATTAACAGTTTAATGAATGAATTTTTAAAACATTTTTTAAAGTTACATTGTTTTTCTTTTCCTTCCAGTGAAAGTCTGACATACTTTAAAAATCAATAAACAAAAAGGTATCGCTAGCTAAGCGGAGGCAAGTTACACTCCAAAACACAGAGGTAGACTGATTCTCCACTCCTAACATCTCACTTCAACCTCCCCTCGGTCTGCAGCCTCTGTCTTGTATTAGCGCTAATGTACAGTATTTCTCCTGCATCTATGATTCTTATTAACACGATGAGAGAAGTTGCAAAATCAATCGGAATGTTCAAGCAAATTCTAGAAAAAAGCCAGATCCAAATCCGTTAAGGAATTCTCTCATTCACTAGCTAAGCGGATGTAAGGTATGCTACAAGGTTGGCACGAGAGTGAGGAGGGCCCTGCTCCCTCCCCTCAGCCTGTTACATGTCTCTCAGATTCGCACAAATAAATAGGTACAGCAAAAGAACTATGATACTTAGCACAATGAGAGAAGTCGCAAAATCAACTGGAATGTTCAAGTGAATTATAGAAAAAAATCAGTTAAGTAGTTCTCTCGTGAAAAGTGGACAGATATATACAGACAGACAGACGTTGGATTTTATATAGAGAGAGAGATTAAGAAGAAGTTGTGTCTTTTACTGTTGGCCTAGAAAATGAATTAAAAAAGCAGATCACTGTACCACAGCTCGAAAGGATTGTTACTTCCAAATGACCATTCCACTAATTTCATTAATCCCTACATTCAAATTTTAAAGAATTGAATATATGCCATCATTTTGAAGTAATACTTCAGCCTCCCCTAGGACCCTGAATAAAATTAAAGAATAAACTCAGTAACTTCAACTTGAAAAATAACAACAAACTTAACCTTTAAGTGATTTGGAAAAGGATGTCAGTCAGTCATTTTCTAATCCGCTAAATCCAGAACAGGGTTGTGGAGCCTATTCCAGCTAGCATAGGGTGCAAGTCATGAACAAACTCTGGACAGTGCGCCAGAGGATGGATGAATGTAATTTAAGCAGAAAAAAAAACACACTTTGTTACTATGGAGTATATCTAGAAAAAAACTCATGCAGGCTTGAGGAAACTCCACACACGCATAGACTAGGATGATTTTGAACCCAAGTCCCTGCATCTATGAGACCACAGTACTAACACCAGTCTCCTGAAGGCACAATAATTTATCTCCCACATCCCATGTGCATATTAGTTCGACTGGAGATCTAAATTGTTCCTCTGTTGGTTATGCACTAGTATGCCCTCCAATGGACTGACTCCCTTTCAAGGGTTAATTTCTTTGCATTGTGTGATGCAGCCAAGATACGTTTTGGCATGGTATTGTCAAAAGAAATCCCTAGTACTTACCATGACACAACAATAACTGCATTATTCTAATTTGTCTCAGGTCTGTATGCTGAACATCTGAACAAAGGAGAAGACTGAAGTAAAGGGTGTAACCTTTAATCAACACAAGGGTTATCAATTTCATTTAACCCAGCATTTTCCAAACAATACAAAGTCAAGATCTAAGATTCTATGAGCCACTTTGCTAGGCAACAATTTTTGTAAATACTGATTAGAACCTATTCATGACTTTAGTCACAATGGGACTTAACACTTCAATGTTGTGATAATTATGGGTTCATATTTGCTTAATTTTGTTTTGAACCTTTGTTTTAGTTTCTGGAACACTAATGCAACCATGAGCAGAAAGTTAAGTGTACAAACTAAGTTGCTACAGCAGTCTCTCATGAGGTTACTTATCAAAATATATCTGAAAGTCTACATACACTGTGTTACATGTTCAGTTAATTCATAGTTTTCAGTTACTTCTTTGCAAAGGAAGCAGCATATCGATATGGATGCTGAAATGGAAATATAACAAGACCAAGAGATGATCTGCTTGAAAGGAGAAAACAAAGTAAAACTCATGGACAGCAAAATAAGTCAAAGCACTGATAGAAAGATAAGGACCAAGTAAAGTAAGCCAAAACTGCAAATCACAAATATACTCAAAGAAATAGGCAAGAGAATCTAAACATTAAATTTTTTCGGAATTGCCTTTAGCCTCTTCTAAGCTAGAGAAATAACTAGGTTGGTAGTTTAGGGAAAAGAAATGTTAAGAAGAAGGCAAAGATCAAAAATACCAGAGAGGAGTTAGAGAATGAATACACCAAAATGAAAACATGAAAGCTAGAAAACAAAGTCAAGAAACAAAGTAAAAGTATTAATACTATCTACCCCTGTCATTACCAAAGACCTTGCTTTGAGAAACCAAGGAGGCCAGGTTATGCACACTGCCATTGCAGGTCCCAAATCATGTGACTTGCAATGGGGGTGTCATTTCTACCAACAATATGGTGGCACAGAGTGATAAGCTAAATGATTTACATGAAATTCACAGCAAACCATAATGTTCACTGCACACTAAATGTGATAAACAAATTTTACTTCACTTCCACTGAAATTTGTGCCATTGATACAAGAAGAAAGGTCTTTAGTCCTATCTGGAAGCATTTGCATGCATTAATATTGCAGTGTCTGCCTGTCACTAAGTATTTAAATAAAGATCTGTATTAAAAAATAGATCACTAAGCTCGTTTCTAGTCATTTATAGACATTTTGTTGAGCCTCCAGATGTATTCTGGTAGCACGGTCTCCATTTTATCAATTAAAATGACAGTCTTGGTGATTGCAGTTCTAAAAATGAATCAGAGACAAAAAAGAAACTTGATGCCCCACAGCACTTGGACAGTGTATATCTTTAAGTGCAGGTATCAAAAAAATGGAAAGGGTGGCTGCTGGGTAATGGGTGGGGGGTGTATTTCTTCCATTTAATTGGATTTCACTATTGGCAAAAAAAACAGTAATATACTCGATGGTGTGTTTTTGTGTGAAAAATATGCAGCATTTCACATTTTGGAAAAATGAACTACTCTCCTCCATGAAGATGTAAACAAGGGGGAAACTAGAATTTACTTTACTGTTGTGTGACAGATTACATGCATTACAGCTGCAGAAAAGAACACAAGTAGACCCAGAAGTGTGAATGAGGCTTTAGGAAGAAGTATTCCTTGTCTTCCATCCACAAAATTACACTAAACCCTCTAAAAAGTGAGGTTCACATTCAACAATTGTGAAATCATCTGTGAAAAGTATTTTAGTGTCAGTATGTGAACCACAACTTCTCTTTTTCATTCATCAATAACTACACACATGCATCTGTGCTACAAAATGGTGGTACCCAAACAAAAAAAAAGTCATAATATGGTGGTATGCTGATACCACTGTCATAATATTAAAAAAAGAAAGTATGAAATATGAGCAAAAATAGGAAAAATGGATACATGCATGTGCAAAACTGAGATTTATGACAGAGTGAAACCTGATCATCGATATTTAAACTTGGGCTGACTGTCCCATCACACACTAATAGTACACCATAGTCCTCCCATATCTGTGGGGGATACGTTTCATACTCCCTATGAATGAGCAAAATCCTCAGATAATACCAAATCCTAAATACTGTATTTATCACGCACTAGGGATATAACTTTCCCAGCTTTCGGAGAGTAAGCAAAACTACCACAAATTTCATATTTCTCTTTTATCAATTCATGATGATTTGTTCTTGTTGTACATTCTGGAATGAAACTTTTATCTTTCAATACTACATCAGGAATTTTGATATTTTTCATAAACAAAGAGCCTAATACAACAACATTTATTTATGTAGCGCATGTATAGTGGGTTGGATAATGGATGGATGGATGGATGTTCATACAAAAATGTAACTCAAACTGCTTTACAAGATGACAAAGACAAGTTACAAGAAAAGAAAAACAATTAAGATTAGGCAATAATATTAAAGAATAAGTAACAAAAAAAGGTAAAGTCATATGCTTGGGAGGACAGAAAAAAAAAATACCAGTCATGCTGGAGAAAAAAAAAAAAAAAATTCTGCAGAGGTTCCAAAGCCAAAAAACTGCCCAGCACCGCACTGAGCATTCTACCTAACATAAATGTTCCTAAATCAAACCTCATTGTTTTCCAAACACCTTCTGTTTGGTTTAGGAGTATTGCCAGCATCACTACTTTTGAGCTATGGGGCAAAATTAAGCAACATACAAGTTATAGTGATGCCACAAGCATGGATAACATTTACCTCACATGCTATAGTGTGACTAACAGGGAGAGGTAGGGTGACTTGGTGGCTGGTGCAGGTGATGGGAAAAACAGAGAGCAACAGGATCATTCATGCTGGATGCCATTCGTCACTCTTCAGATAGGCATGTTGTGGTTAATCCAATTTTATGAATTTTTAATTCTGGGATTTTTTAGTTTAAAATTTCAAATGTAGGTAACTGAAACTATGGTGGGAGAATTTGCAGTTGAGCGGGGAACGCTGTATTATCATGACTGGATTATTTATTGTGGGGCTCCCTTTTAGTTATGAATAATGTTTGGTTTAGTTTGCATTACTGTAGCATTCTTAAACTACACCGAGTGGGTTTAAAAAATGTTATGTAAGATCTTTATACTGTGTGAAGGACAGCCGGGTCCCATGCCCGGCAGGGACGCCCCTGCTGCATCTGTTCCGGGGGAGCAGCCATGGACACTTCAATATCTCCCCCGGGACGCTTGGTGGCAGCCTCCCTGGCGGACGATGATTCCCCAACCTGGCGTATGGCTCCATGTGAGATGGAGTCCTCCACAGCCTGGTTGGGGGCTCGGATGGCTGCTAGGGGGAGCTGCATGGAGTCTGCAGCCCGGCTGGTCGAATCTTCAGCCCCACCCGGAAATGCAATTAGGACCAGGTGATCAAGCACCTGGAACGCTTCCGGGTGGGATATAAAAAGGGCCAGCTACCACCACTCAGAGAGCCAGGGTCGGGAGGAGGAGGACTATGCTTGCGGAGGAGTGGTGGGAGAAGAGAAAGGATTGTTGTTGTGCGGAAAGAGTGCTTGTGGGACTGTGTATTGCCTGTGGGTCACGGGGGAAGACGTGCGCCCACGGGTGAAGAAGAAAATAAAAAGGCCTTGTTTTATACGTGCCTCTGTGTCCTTCTGTGCCGGGTCGGGTGCCTGTATAGCGCCTTTCTACAACTGCAAGTAGGGTTAAGACGAAAGACAACCCACAAATCATTCAGTTAAGTTCCAATCATTTACACCTGTAAAACTGACACTAAAAATCTTTTAGCTCTTTCTGCAAACTACCACAACCACATCACCTCTTCTCTGTGATAGATTCTGTCATATGCTATACTAACCCCCTCAATCTAAGAAAGTTTTCATCCAAATATTTAAAACCACACCCTGTTGTGTTTTTCTCCCTTTTTACTGAAATAGTTTTAAATAAAAATACAGAAGTGGAAAGCAAGCTGTTGGGTATGTGGGTAACTCTAAATTGTGCAGCCTTACCTACGTGTACCCTTTGCTGTGGACAATGTTGTGCCTTTTGCTACTGTTTTTTTGGAATCCCAATACCCTGACCAGCAAAAGAGTGGATGGATGGATGGATGGATGGATGGATGGATGGATGGATGGATAGATGGATGGACGGATGGAAAGTAAAATACTGCATAGTCTCCTGTCCTGAGGAACTTTGCCGTATTGTTCAGAAAATTACTGATTTGAAGGTTTCCTTCTGCTTCTTCTTCACACTGTTTTAGTGCTGCTTTCTTAGGAATGTGTTCTGCTATAAAGTTAAATTGCCTCTACATGTCAAAATGCCATTTACAGTTTTGCTACCGCTTTGTCTATTAAACCCAAGAAAGAAGAAAAAAGAGCTTTTAGGTAAGGCAAACCACTTTCACTTATTAAGTAATGTTTTTATAAAAATTATTTAGGTTTTTCAATTTATTGCTGAATTTTATTATTTTTGTATTCAGTTGACGTTAATTCAGTTACTTATTAAATGCTAAACACATATTTAAGTATTTTATCATTCTTTCATGCATTTTGTAACCTGCTGTATTCAGTACTGTGCTGGCTGTCCATGTCTGGGCATATCAGCATACAAGCCAGCACTTAATCATATTTGTATAATGTACAATCACCAATGCACAATCACTAATGCATGTTTTTGAGATGTGTTACAAAACCAGAGCAAGCAAGTAAAATACATAAGACCACAGAGAAAGTATTTCAACTCTACAAATAGGATAAAAATCCCAACCTAGGTCCGTAGAGCTGTAACATACTGCTGTTAATCACTGCACTTTTGTGTATCGAAAAGTACTAAAGTTAAACCTCTTTGACTGACTGATACCCTGCTTCTGTAAAGTTTCTGCTTTGCTCCTGAACCAGGATTCTCCTCTTGTCCCCTGAGACCTTGAATTGAGTTAAGTAGGTTAGATGGATGGAGGTTAGAGAATGCCATATTATGTTAGTTGTTGGGTAACCATTACTTACTGGATGGTCCAGTGGTTAGTGATGCAAATACAGATATAGAGACATTGATTCCATCTCTGGCCTGGGCATCTACTTGTGAAGAATTTGTTTACTCTCCAAATGCCTATTTGCATTTTGTCCAGTTTCCCCCAAAGATATATTAGCAAGTTTTATCAATGATGGTAAACAAAATGAATTATCCTAATGAAGGCAAACTGAATATCCAGAAATGTAAAAACAACATTGCAGAATGCTTTAACCAAAAACTAAAAAGAGCACTATGTATAAATGTGTACTATAATGCATTACTAAATCATTTCAAGAGTTTGTTGGTATGAAAAATATTCTCCTCACTTACTCTCCCCCCAAGATAACACTGAGCAAGTGCCATGGAATTTGGTTGTTTAAACCTCTCCCTATGAATGAACTTTATCACCTTGCTTAACTGGAGTTTCAAGTGCTGCAGGCATGTGGTGTAACAGGAAACTGTTAAGCACAGAACAATTCAATATTGTAGCTGATGGTTAATAACAGGGTGGTTCAGTGTCACAAAGGTTAGTATTATTATCTCACAGTTTGCAGAAATTTGGTTCTAATCCCAAATCACTCATTGTCTCAAAAAAGTATTCAGACATTCTCCCCAAATCATTTTGATTTCTTCAGGTAATTTAGCTTCCAACCAGATTCCAACTACATTAATTTTATAAGTCTCCAAAATTTCCCCTTATTGGTGATCATGTACAAACCTATAAAGGCTGAATGGTTTGACCCAGTGCTGGCTGCATAGGCTTCAGTATTCTGCAGCTGTGAACTTGAATATTGATTTAGTAAACAATGAAAGTATGGAAGGTTAACTAGATGTGTGTTTAGTGTTTTCTGTATGAGATACTAAACATGTTAGGAGTATGTATGCTTCCAGGGAATTGCTAAGGTACTGTATTGCACAAAGGAATGCATTAATTTGAATATGTGGTACCTTTACAGGCATTGTGACCTCCTCGATACTGAAAAGGATTAAGCAGAATGTATCTACACTTTCATATGCAAGTCTATTCTTTTTTTATACTCCAAACAATAATTATTCAGTCAGCTATTCAAGGACCTTAGGAACAAAATAGAAAAACAATAAACAAGTTACTTTTGTCCTCACACAAATGCTACTTCAATGAATAGCTCACTGCTTAACATTTACCGTATTTGTTGTCACTGGGTGCCTTGAACTTCACTTGAATGCTTTTTATTCTGCAGTGTTTTCTTATTTACTTCTTGACAATTTTCTGTTTTCCTTAGAATGCAAAGTGTGTAATCAGTTATATAATATTAGAAAAACCTAATATACTTTTCCCAGTTAAAAATAAGTAGAGCTTAAATGTATATCTATACTAATAAAAGGCAAAGCCCTCACTGACTCACTGACTGACTGACTGACTCATCACTAATTCTCCAACTCCCCGTGTAGGTGGAAGGCTGAAATTTGGCAGGCTCATTCTTTAAGGCGTACTTACAAAAGTTAGGCAGGTTTCATTTCGAAATTCAAAGCGTAATGGTCATAACTGGAACCTCTTTTTTGTGCATATACTGTAATGGACTGCAGCTCGCTGGCCGTGGGAGGCGGAGTTGCGTATCGCGTCATCACTCCTCCCACGTAATCACGTGAACTGATTGTGAATGCAGTACGTAGAAAACAAGGAAGAGCCCCAAAGAGCGCTGAAGAAAACATTCATTACACAATTGAGGAGGCAGCGAAACAATAAGAAGCGAGCGAGTGACGCATACAAGCATATTCATAAGTGCAGGTATGGCGGAAACAAAGTACGGTGTAAACCGTAACTTTAAATTAAGTTTGGCAAGATTGCTTTTCTCCTGTACAACTATACGTTGCATTCTCAACAGTAAGCTTGCACGACTTGGTCATATTACAACCGAAATGCTGAACTGACAACGTGGTATACAAAGAGAACTATAACAATCGAAATAAACGAACAATAAAACAGCGGAGAACCTGTGGATTAAATAAAAAGGCTGCTTCCTTGGCGAAGCAAGGAAAAAGGATGGCCTTTTATGGCGTTCATTTATAAAACAGCGGAGAAGCTGTGTAAAAACTGCTTAAAAAAAAAACAGCAGAGCGCCTTATATGAGCAGGCAGTCAGCTAAAGAAGGGAATCAATAAATAACTATAATCGTAATAAACGAACAAAAAATAGCGGAGAATCCGTGGATTACATAAAGGAAATGGGTACCTGAACAGAAAAGTGAGTCTCAAATACTTACACAATAACTATAACAATCGTAATAAACGAACAATTAAACAATACAGAACCGCTAAGCAAGGAGAAAGGACGGCCTTATATAGCGTTAGTTTATAAAACAGCGGACAGGCTGTGTAAAGGCAGCTTCACAAAAAAACAGATCCTTAACAAATTGTTATTGGTATATTTTCCCTTAATTTAAAAAGGTTTTCTTTTCTTCTTAATTAAAATTTAAAAACAATACTTCACCACTGCGAAGCGCAGGAATTTGGCTATATGCAGTGAGTGTGTACGCCTGATGAGCCCAGAATTAGGGCGAAACACGTGTCACGTACTCTTTGCATTATTTGACAGTAAACTATTTTCAACCATTCTATGATCTGCTTCTCACAACTGAGGGCACTGTGGCAAATGTTAGCTGACTTGCTGGCCAAGCACAAGCGTTACCTGGTAGGTAACCACCCATACAATCAGATTGTGATTCAGACTACTAATGCCGTGAATGTAATTACCCCGATCTACATGCTGTCAAATAAATGAACTACACGCCGTGGCGCAATGTTAGGGGCTTCGCCTCTAGCGCTGACGTCCGTGGTTCGATTCCCATAAGGGAGTGCAGTGAGTGTGTATGCCTGATGAGCCCAGAATTAGGTAACCACCCATACAATCAGACTGTGATTCAGACTACGAATGCCGTGTATATATATATATATATATATATATATATATATATATATATATACTAATAAAAGGCAAAGCCCTCACTGACTCACTGACTGACTGACTGACTGACTGATTCACTCATCACTAATTCTCCAACTTCCCGTGTAGGTAGAAGGCTGAAATTTGGCAGGCTCATTCCTTACAGCTTACTTACAAAAGTTAGGCAGGTTTCATTTCGAAATTCTACGCGTAATGGTCATATCTGGAACCTGTTTTTTGTCCATATACTCTAATGGAGGAGGCGGAGTCACGTATCACGTCATCATGTATTACGCCTCCTACGTGATCACGTGAAGTGAAAACAAGGAAGAGATTTACAGCACGAGTCAAACGCGGGAACGAAGGTAAATGACGTTAATTGTTGAGTGTCTTTTAATACTGTGTAAGCATACATATTAACAGATGTGCAATTAAACGTGTGCATTTACAGGGTGATTTCTCAGGCTTAAAAGCTCGCCTTTTATTAAAAAGGTAAATGCTGTTTTCATTCTGAAGGGCACAAACCACGTTAGATTTCATGCTCAAGAGTAAGCTCAGCACACAGCGTGGTCATATTACAACCGGAAGGGTGAACTGACAATATGGCATACAAAGAGATCCTTAAGAAATAATTATTGATTAATTTTCCCTCCGTTTAAAAAGGTTTACTTTTCTTCTTAATAAAAATTTTAAAGCGGTACTTCGCCGCTGCAAAGCGCGGGTATTTTGATATATATCAAAATATATCGCGTCATCACGCCTCCCATGTAAGCACGTGAACTGACCTGCTGCCGTTTGCAATGCCATATTCGCGAGATACAAGTTTAATGACAAGACACGAGGTATAAACGACAGTTTGGATCACTTTGGGACAGAGTTAAAATTGCTGTGGCCAGAAACTTTTAACTGCCATATCTTAGCTAACATTAAATAAACCCGTGGACATCGCAACATCACACAAGACAGCGGCTCACGTGAAGTGACTGAACGCAGCAGGAGTGATCACTTCAATGAATCAAACCTATTCAAAAAACACATTTCACAATTGATAAGGTACGAAAACAATAGATAGATAGATAGATAGATAGATAGATAGATAGATAGATAGATAGATACTTTATTAATCCCAATGGGAAATTCACAATATGAAACCAATTGTGGATTTCCGTACAGCCACTGAAACTTTGTGACGGCACGAGACTTCAGGTGACGTGTCTGCAAAAGAACCTCATTCAGGCAACTATTTTTACTGGCGGTGGCTCAGGGGAGAGAGTTTTTATTCCTCGCATCCCCGTTATACCCTCTGATCTCCAATTTCAATTCAAACGCCTCCAATTTCCACTAAGGCTCTGCTTAGCAATGACAATTAATAAGTCTCCGTTGTTGAGTGTCTTTTAATACTGTGTAAGCATAGATATCAACACATGTGCAATTAAACGTGTGCATTTACGGGGTGATTTCTCAGGCTTAAAAGCTCACCTTTTATTAAAAAGGTGAATGCAAACTGTTTTCATTCTGAAGGGCACAAACCACGTTAGATTTCATGCTCAAGAGTAAGCTCAGCACACATCTTGGTCATATTAGAACCGGAAGGGCGAACTGACAACATGGTATACAAAGAGATCCTTAAGAAATAATTATTGATTCATTTTCCCTCAGTTTAAAAAGGTTTACTTTTCTTCTTAATAAAAATTTTAAAGCAGTACTTCGCCGCTGCCAAGCGCGGGTATTTTGATATACAGTACATCAAAATATATCGCGTCATCACGCCTCCAAAGTAAGCACGTGAACTGACCCGCTGCCGCTTGCAATGCCATATTCGCGAGATACAAGTTTAATGAGAAGACACGAGGTATAAACGACAGTTTGGATCACTTTGTGACAGAGTTAAAATTGCTGTAGTGAGAAACTTTTAACTGCCGGGTCTTATCTAACATTAAATAAACCCCTGGACATCGCAACATCACACAAGAGATTGGCTCACGTGAAGTCACTGAACGCAGCAGCAGTGATCACTTCCATGAATCAAACCTGTTCAAAAAACACATTACACAATTGATAAGGTACGACAACAATATGACACCGATTGTGGATTTCCGTACAGCCACTGAAACTTTGTGACGGCACTAGACTTCAGGTCACGTGTCTCCAAAAGAACCTCATTCAGGCAACTATTTTTACTGGCAGTGGCTCAGGGGAGAGAGTTTTTATTCCTCGCATCCCCGTTATACCCTCTAATCTCCCATTTCAATTCAAACACCTCCAATTTCCACTAAGGCTCTGCTTAGCAATGACAATTAATAAGTCTCAGGGACAGACCCCACAAAAGGTTGGCATTGATTTGAGGCAGGACTGCTTTTCACATGGCCAAGTGTACGTTGCATGCTCAACAGTAAGCTCAGCACACAACTTCGTCATATTACAACCAGAGGGGACAACTGACAACGTACTATACAAATAGATCCATAACAAATAATTATTGATTCATTTTCCCTCAGTTTAAAAAGGTTTACTTTTCTTCTTAATAAAATTTTTAAAGCAGTACTTCGCCACTTCGAAGCGCGGGTATTTTGATATACATCAAAATATATCGCGTCATCACGCCTCCCATGTAAGCACGTGAACTGACCCGCTGCCGTTTGCAATGCCATATTCGCGAGATACAAGTTTAATGAGAAGACACGAGGTTTAAACGACAGTTTGGATCACTTTGTGACTGAGTTAAAATTGCTGTAGCGAGAAACTTTTAACTGCCGGGTCTTAGCTAACATTAAATAAACCCGTGGACATCGCAAAATCACACAAGAGAGCGGCTCACGTGAAGTGACTGAACGCACCAGGAGTGATCACTTCCATGAATCAAACCTATTCAAAAACACATTACCTAACTGCTAACGTGCGAAAACAATATGAAACCGATTGTGGATTTGCGTACAGCCACTGAAACTTTGTGACGG